>NC_092336.1:95277692-95583269 GCF_046630445.1 Rutidosis leptorrhynchoides
ATAGTTTACACACTCCATCAAGCATGTATCTAGAAGTGTGTTGTAACTTGGGTGAGTTATTCCCAGCATTAAAATATTAACAAAATCAAGAAGATGGCATCTCATTTACATTGTGTATTATATAAGGCTTATATAAAGTTCAAGACTATAACTTTAGGTGAAAAGAATGCTCAGGACACTTTTGTTTACAGTGATCCTGATTATAAGTTGGGTATTTGATGAATGAGGCAACGATTAGAACCGAAACAAATAGATACCCACATGAAGAGGTGTCAAGAAAACGCCATTTTCATTCTCAAGTCTTCGCATTCAGAATAACTGGAAGAAGAGGCTTGTGGATCCGTCACTAAATGAGCGTAAATCTGCTGGTTTCACCACCGCCCTGCATAAAGGGCATGTTCTTTCTCTTTCGAACCTGAAAACAAAAAATGGGTCCGATAAGTCAAACGCCATATGCCATGTTTGTATGCATTAATAGGCATACAACAAACATTATAACATCAAATCAACAGATTATTGTCTTGTATGCATCATTACTAACCATTCGGAAACACAATCTTCACAGAAAATGTGTTTACATCGCAACAAAACTGGAGCTTGCATTTTTTCTTGGCAAATAGCGCATAAGTCACCTGCTTCCATTACCTGCTAATAAAAAGTAATTAAATTCAACAACAAAAAGAAAAAAAAAAAAAAAAAAAAACAAACAGCACGTTAAATTTGAAGCAGAACGTTATATCATTATATACCTGTTCTGGTGTTGCATATATTCCGTAATGGACATCTTTTCTTGACAACGCCTTCAAAGCAGTCCACAAAGATCCAACCTGTGAACGATAGGACATAATACACGAGTTAACTCTTAATCATATAAAATTCAAAAGATACATGGATGTATAGGCTATAAAACGGTTAATACCTTCTCAACTATCGATGTAAGCTTGAAAGTTAGATATAATCCGGTAGTCAAAGACGAAAAGAGGCTCCCGTACTCTTTGTTGAGGAAAAAACGGTACCAGACTGGAGCAGGCAAGAATGCACGGTATAACAGCATCGCATACTCAACCAGGGTCAACATCTGACCCTAAAATATCAAAAGTTCCTGTCAGAATGTACTGAAGATATGTTTGAAACTCAAACATCACAAAGTATTAGAGGTGTCAAATGGGCAAGTGTGATTAAGTTAAAATTTAGTTCGGGTCAGCATGTGTATCTTTGGTAAACCTCACAACTCAATAAAGTTAGTTTGGCCCAATGTGAGTTTTTTCCTACAGATAATGTGTTTTAATGAAATAAATACAAATATAGAGTGGCAGATATATTATAAACCAAAGTCTCGAGCAAACTAACTCAGCAACCATGTTAGATTTTTGTTGTCTATCAGTCCATTAAACATATTTTCTTTTGAGCTGGACCTTTTAAACTTAGTTGTTATACACAAAAAATGGTTTATTAACTAATAGGATCTTTACCAGAAGACATGTATTGTGTATGCTATTAAAAATTTCACCACCTCGATATATAATAATTGCAGAAATCAACTTGACCCAAAAGTACTTCAAAATATATTATAATATGATTGGTGGGGCTTACATTGCCATATGTTATACTTGTATTATTTAACACATCTCTATTCGGGACAAATTTTTTACTCTAATTAAAAAATGAATGCAAATATATTCGTCAAATTCACTGAAATTTAATAATACCAGTAAATGAGATCATAATGTTTTGTATACTTATGGTTTATGTGAATATGTCACATACCTGCCTACGAAAATTATGGCCCTTGCCATTTCTATAATACATAAGTAATACCAGCTTAAAAGCCATCGCTGCCTGCCGCACCATTGAATCTGTACGCAATAAAAACTTGTAAACTCATAGTGACATGCCATGTGGTTGACAGTGAATATCTAGACTAATTATTTAATAATTTTCATGGATATAGATATAACATGGTAGACATTGATGCAAATTGATTTAAAAAACTTCCCATGTAAAATATTCAACTTTTCTTAGATTGAAACATGGCAACAATAATAAGAAAAGGTGTGACTTATTTCTCGAATGTAATACACGGCTTTTGTGTACAGATTACCAATCATTTTTATGTTAAAATGCAAAAAAGACTACAAAAATAAGCAAGAATCGGTGAATTAAAGGACACTGGGAAAAATTAAGCAAGAATCGGTGGATTAAAGGACACTGGGAAAAAAAGACCTTTAGTCAAAAGAATGCCAAATCTTGCAAATTTGCCAATAAGGATGCTCCGTTATCAGCAAGAGGTAGCAATTTGATCCATTAACTAAGGAATAGGTTGAAGCAGTTTGTGTTTCGATTCTAGTGGGCTAATCGTGCAAACTTAAAACTAGCTTAAAATAGTTAAAAACTAACATAAATAGTATTTATAATGCATACAATGCAACAACAACGATACCCAAACCCACAGATGAGGTTCTTTTTTTCCTAAGCGAAACAATATACTTGATGTACTAATATATGACGACGATCAACAAACCAAATGGCATTTTGAGTCAACCCAAATACCCAACCCAAACCGTACCACCTCTATCTTCAACTAAACGCAAATATGTTGGTTTAAAATATAATCAGTCAAACTAGATTCATACCATTGACAATGATGGTGAATATAGCATGCCAGAATGGTGGTATTGCTCTTGGCGGAACCATGAACAACGGATAACAAAGATCATCATTTTGGTACCACCAATACACTCCAATCACATGAAGTACAAAAACTATATAATAACCAGCAAGGACAGACAGTTTTCTCTCCCCCTGCAAAACACATTGATCATTAACTAAGCTGAAACGAAGATGCTTATTGCAGTACTATGATATAGTCATTTATACATGCTATCAATGGCAACATTATGTAGTAGATGTGTCATTATACCTTTAAAGCAGTCTGCTTTCTAAGAATATCATTAGATTTGTACATGAAAGCAGTCACATAAATCGTGACAAAGAAACCTACAAGTGAAAATAAAACAAAGCAATTAATACAAATCATCACACAAACACGAGCAAAGGGTAAAGAACTAAGATATTAGGATCAACAATCGTGTATACAGAATAACGATAATAGTAAATGGGACTGCTAATTTGATCTAAAAGAGTTCTTAAGTTTGTATTTGATACTAGCTATGGATTGCATTGTCAATTGTATACTACTAACTTTTAGTTCATAACAGACTCAAATGTCATCACCACTAAAAAAAAAAAAAAAAAAAAAAAAAAAGTTATAACATCCACCAATTTATAAATTCCAGCGAAAAAAGGTTCAATTTTTGAATACCTTGCAAATGCTGCCGAATGAACACAATCAACAACAGTAACGAAAACGGTAGAATCTGCTCAGCCCACCTTGAAACCTGTTGCATATCATACCGTTGTTGATACGAAGAATCACTATGACTCCCACTCTCACCATTTCCACCATCTAAATCACTAGAATCAGCCGTCTCTCGACCACCATCTCCACCACTGACCGCCACGGGTTCACCGCCCTCCACATCATGTTCTCCTTCACCAGGATCTGCAGCACCAATAATCCTAATAGAAACATCCCTATTTTCACCACCATTACTACTTGTAACCGTATCTGAATCACTCGCACCGTTGTGATTGTGATTATTATGATGATCACGAATCAAACTTTCTGATTCAAGATACTCGTTATTCGACCTAGGTCGAAGAATACCTGAGTATTCTAATACAGTGGTTACAGGTGCTTGTAAAAAGCGAATAACTGGAAACGAAGAAGACGACGTCGTTCTACTACTAGTAATTCTAGGGTTTGATGAAGATAAATTAGCTAAATTATCACTTACAAAGGCATCAGGATCCGTTGTATCAATATTTACACCCGTTGTTTCCATTAATTGATGAACAAGACGCGAACAATTACAAAATTCAGACAAAAACCCTACAAATATGATAGTTGATACGAGGAAAAATAAAGTCAAAGAGCGATAAATACGTAGGTGTGTATGTACATATGTGAATTATTAGTGATTGAGGAGATGTGGTGAACAAGAATTGGGGAAGAATTATAGGGTTTCTGGTGGAAGAAAGTTGAATAATTCAATTGATTAATAATAATTTAGTGAATAGTTAGTATAATAATCTGTTTGGAAGGATTGAATTGAATTGAAAATGAAGAAACGTGTAATGGCTGCAAAGTGGAGTGGGAAAAGATTAATTAATTAATTAAATTTATTTATTTATTTAAATAGTTAATATAAAGAATTAAGAAATTTGGAAATGGTGTGGATCTAGTTAGGCTTCGAGGTGACCGTGTTTCTATAAAAAAAAAAAGAGTTTTATTATATGTTCTTAGACCACAGATATTGGTGATTGTGACGTGGAGTGCATGAGATGTACTTTTTGGGGAAAAACTGTGACTGGGCCATGATATTTTGGAGGGAGTTGCAATGGGGCTTTTATCATGGTAAGACTGAGATGTGACATTTTCTTTTTCTTTTTTTTAATTGTTTTTAAATTATTTTTTATTTTGTTTAATACAAAATATAAAATAAATTAGATAAAAGTACATTAATTATTAAAAAAAAAACATTACAATTAAAAAAAAAAAAACATTACAATACATTATTAAAAAAAACACTAGTTATGCATCGGGCGAAAGTTTGGCGGGAGGTTCCAAATATGAGCCGTTAAATCTTCACGAAGTTGATCATGCACGTCTCGATCGCGAATCTCTTTCTCTCGTGATCGACGATCTTAAGGAAAAAAAAATTAAATACGAAAATGTGCAAAAATTTAATCAGGAATCATATTTACCTTCTCCATTTCATTTAACTATTTCTAGTTCTATCAACTATCATTTTTTTATATAAAGCAAATATGTTTCTATCCCTACTCTAATATGTAACACGATCTAATTCTAATTCAATTACTAATATTAGTTAATTAATTAATAATTTAATATTAGTAATAGTAGTTAATTAATTACTTAGATTTTAAATACGAGTACGAGTATTGAGTTCTTGCGTTTTCCTTACCATCATATGTTGAAGATTATTTTAATTATTATTTTATTTAATAGGTAGATCAAATATGTATTAGTTCATTTTTTCATTGTTTTGATCATTTAGTTTACAATTAAGGTTGAAAACTGAAGAGTTAAAGTGAGTGAAGGTAACAATTCAAATTACTATATCAAAAGTTTTCAATTGTATCAAAACTCATCCGACATACTTATTGATGGGGGCAATAACAAATTAACAATCAACTCTACATAACTCATAGAAGCGAGTTAGAACCTTATAGATCACATTTTATCCTAAAGTCGGCTCAAATAATAAAATGACCAACAATAAGTTCAAATTATTGTCAAGAACTACTACCTCTAGAAAAAATTTTTTATTTTTTTTTATTTTTTTTTGGGTAAAGGGATGTACCCGGTAAATTTTATTAAATAAGAAATATACTACCTCTAGATATAGTAATTGGAAATTTAAACATTAAACATAATTCTTGATGATAACTACCTCTAGATATAGTATTATTGAATCCACACCAATAAAGAAAAATAGTAAAAAGCCCAGAAAGAAGTCGAATGAATTAGAAAAAGAGGAAAGCGTTTACGATGATAACAATAAAGTGGAGGGCAGTAAAAAATTTAGTCAGAGGTCGAGTAAAAAGGGGGATAAAACCTCGAAACCTAATTCTTCCATCTCTGGTACTGCATCAAAAAAGAAAAACTGCTGCTGGTCGAACATAAGGAGATGGAAATCATCCTCCTTAATCATGAATGCAAAAGGGCGTGCTAGGGTTCAAAGAATAAATGATCATCCAATTCGCAGCACTTGTACTGTTTGTAGATCGATACAGAGTAATCAGCAGGCGAAAGTGGGTAGATATCATGTTCCTACAAAATCCCAGGAAGTCAGAGTGTACGGTCAGCAATTGGGACTCAAATGAAAGCGTAAAGCTTCCAATCAATAAGCTTCTGATGTTTCTGTTTTCGTATGTTTTGTTTTTTAAATGAAGATCATAGCTTTTAATATTCGTGGGTTTTGTCTCGGAACTAAAGAAGATAAATCGGGGTATCTTAAAAATCTTTTGAGAAAAGAAAAACCTTCGGTTATAGCTCTACAAGAGACGAAACTAAATACTATGGATTTCAATTGGATCCATAGGATTTGGGGTTCGGTCGATTGTGAATTTATTCAGAAGGAGAAAGTGGGAAATTCGGGGGGGGGGGGGGGGGTGTTGTTAATATGGGACACCAATCAATTCGAGGGCGAGGATATCATTAGGGGGGAATACTTTATAGGTATTAAAGGGAAGAGGATTCATTCGGGGCAAAAATGTTACATTATAAATGTCTACGGACCCCATGATGACAATAGCAAGTTAAAATTCTGGGCGGAATTATCAAACATGATTGAGATGTATATAGATGATGCCGGGGTAATATGTGGTAATTTTAATGAAGTTAGATGCGAAACTGAACGTTTTAATTGTGAGTTTGTGGAATATAGAGCAAAGAGATTTAATGATTTCATAGTGGATAACAGTTTGATTGACTTACCAATGTCAGGACGTTTGTTTACTCGAGTTAGTGGGGATGGTTTAAAATATAGTAAACTTGATCGTTTTCTTGTGACGAAAAATTTTCTACTCCAATGGAGTGATTTAACGGCGGGAGTTATGGATAGACATTTATCAGACCATTGCGCTATTGTATTAGAAGACGAAGAGAGAAATTTTGGCCCAAAACCTTTCAAAGTATTTGATGCGTGGTTGGATGATAGTGACATTGATGAAGTTATTAAAAGAGCATGGGCTAAAGAGATTCCGGTAATTAATAGGAAGGATTGTATGTTTAGGAATAGGCTAAAAATGAAAAAGATGATATTAGGGTGTGGAGTAGAAATAAGTTCGAAAAAATAGATGAAGAGATAGAGAACCTCAAATCTCGAGCACAAAACTTTGAAATGAAAGCCGAAAGCACCAAGTTAAATGAAGAAGAATTAGAAGAATGGCGAAATTCGAGAAAACAATGGTTTGAAAAGGAAAATATTAAGACAAGCATGCTTAAACAAAAGGCTCATTCGAAATGGGTTTTGGAGGGGGACTGTAGTGACCCGAACTTTTCTATGTTTATATATATATTAAATGAAATTGTTATTTACATGATTAAGTATTTCCAACATATTAAGCAATCAAACTTGTTAAGACTTGATTAATTGAAATAGGTTTCATATAGACAATTGACCACCCAAGTTGACCGGTGATTCACGAACGTTAAAACTTGTAAAAACTATATGATGACATATATATGGTTATATATATAGTTAACATGATATTATGATAAGTAAACATATCATTAAGTATATTAATAATGAACTACATATGTAAACACAAGATTACTAACTTAATGATTTTGAAACGAGACATATATGTAACGATTATCGTTGTAACGACATTTAATGTATATATATCATATTAAGAGATATTCGTACATCATAATATCATGATAATATAATAATTTAAAATCTCATTTGATATTATAAACATTGGGTTAACAACATTTAACAAGATCGTTAACCTAAAGGTTTCAAAACAACACTTACATGTAACGACTAACGATGACTTAACGACTCAGTTAAAATTTATATACATGTTGTGTTTTAATATATATTCATACACTTTTGAAAGACTTCAAGACACTTATCAAAATACTTCTACTTAACAAAAATGCTTACAATTACATCCTCGTTCAGTTTCATCAACAATTCTACTCGTATGCACACGTATTCGTACTCGTACAATACACAGCTTTTAGATGTATGTACTATTGGTATATACACTCCAATTGAAAGGACCCATTCATATACATTATAAACGATTCACAATAGTTGATTACATTACGAGGTATTTGACCTCTATATGATACATTTTACAAACATTGCATTCGTTTTTAAAAGACAATCTTTCTTTACATCAAAAATTGACAGGCATGCATACCATTTCATAATATCCACTATCCAACTATAAATTGATTTAATAATAATCTTTGATGAACTCAATGACTCGAATGCAACGTTCTTCGAAATATGCTATGAAAGACTCCAAGTAATATCTTTAAAATGAGCAAATGCACAGCGGAAGATTTCTTTAACACCTGAGAATAAACATGCTTTAAAGTGTCAACCAAAAGGTTGGTGAGTTCATTAGTTTATCATAATCATTTATTTCCATCATTTTAATAGACCACAAGAATTTCATTTCCAGTTCTCATAAATATACGTCCCATGCATAGAGACAAAAAAATAATCATTCATATGGTGAACACCTGGTAACCGACATTAACTAGATACATATAAGAATATCCCCTATCATTCCGGGATCCTCCTTCGGACATGATATAAATTTCAAAGTACTAAAGCATCCGGTACTTTGGATGGGGTTTGTTAGGCCCAATAGATCTATCTTTAGGATTCGCGTCAATTAGGATGTCTGTTCCCTAATTCTTAGATTACCAGACTTTAATAAAAAGGGGCATATTCGATTTCGATAATTCAACCATAGAATGTAGTTTCAATTACTTGTGTCTATTTCGTCAAACATTTATAAAAGCAGCGCATGTATTCTCAGTCCCAAAAATATATATTGCAAAAGCATTTAAAAAGGGAGCAAATGAAACTCACCATACTGTATTTCGTAGTAAAAATACATATAACGTAATTGAACAAGTGCAAGGTTGGCCTCGGATTCACGAACCTAAATTAATTATATATATTTATGTGTTGGTCAATATTTGTCTAACAAATTAGGTCAAGTCAAAGTGTACCACAATCTTAATGCTCGAGACTAATATGCAAAAGTCAACAAAAGTAAATTTGACTCAAAATAATTTCCAAAAATCTATACATGATTAATATATAGTTTAAATATCGTCGTTTTATATTTTTAAATATTTTTAAAAGATTTATTAGAGTAAATAATATAATTTATTTATTAATAAATAAAATTTTATATTATATTTATATAATAAAATATACTTTTATATATATTAAGTAATAAAATTTATAGGGTTCATTTAATATTATAAAGATAATATGATAGGTATTATTAAAGTAAGTTATTACACGTAGTAAAATATGTTTGTATCAAATATTTATTTGATAAAATAATATCTATAATGATAGTAAGTAAAAGTTGTATTATTTTATAATAATTATTATTATTATAAAATATCAATATTTATAATTACTAAGATGACATTATGATAAAACGATAATTCTAATTATGATAACTTTAATATTTACGATAATTTTTAATATTATCTTTAAAATAATAATTCTATTTAAAATAATAATAATAATGATATTTTATAGTAACAATGACATTTCTATTAAAATGATAATTTTTGTTAAAATGATAGTTTTAATACTAACGATAATTTTAATAATAATAGTAATGATAAAAATAATAAGAACGATAATTTTATCTAAATCAATATCTTATAATATTTTAATTTCATCATGATACTCTTACCCATTATTTCCTAATCGTTTCATTTAATAGCTTTTAATCATCTTTTATATCGTGTTCGTAATAATGATAATAATAGTAATCAAAATAATTAGGTGTTACAAATATTTGTTTTAATTACACTAATATTAATAATGATAGTTACTATAACATTATTAACGATAATACTAATAATTATCTTAATAATAATATAGTAATAATAATAATAACAATAACAATAACCATTTTTAAATAATGATATATATATTAATAATGATAATAGTAATAATAATACCAATAATAATAATAATAATAATAATAATAATAATAATAATTGGATAATAATAATAATACTAATTATAACTTTAACGATAATAACGATAGTAATAATAAAAAAAAATAACAATTTTTAAATATAAATCCTTTTATTGATAAAGATAATAATAATAATAAGATAAAACTAGAACGACGATAATAACGACGATAATAATAATCATTTTTAATAATAATACAAAAATTCGATGGACTATAACTTCAAATCCGTTCATCGAAATCATTCGATATCTAAATGAAAAGTTCTTAATTTTTCGCTAGCTTTCCAACGACATGCATATCTTATACCTTATCTCAGTCGCATATATAACTAATTCAGGATTCAACATAACCTAACTAAAGGCAATATCAAAAGTACAAACATGCATAATCCTATATACTCGAGCACTAGTCAGGGATACACTATTAGTATGTAAAAGTTAAATTATGAGTACTCACGTATCAATATTGAGATTCAATATTGCAGGAAAGGTACGTAGACGCAACGGAGATGATAAACACTATATTGACCTCACGAGCATACCCATGAACCATACCCAATCACCTCCATAGCTATAACCCATAATTTCCTTAATCCAATCCCACTCGAAAAACAATTTCGAAATCACTCGGACAGCACTCTGACGTAATATTTTATGTATACTAATAATATCTTGAAATAATACGGAGTATATATATATATATATATATATATATATATATATATATATATGTAAATCGATTGAGAGAGTTTAGAGAAAAATATTTTCAAGTTTCTATGAAATAATGAAACCTATTGAATTCTATTTATAATAGATTTTTGAATTATTAAAGTGAATTATTAAAGTATGAATTATTAAAGTGAATTATTAAAGTATGAATTATTAAAGTGAATTATTAAAGTATGAATTATTAAAGTGAATTATTAAAGTATGAATTATTAAAGTGAATTATTAAAGTATGAATTATTAAAGTGAATTATTAAAGTTAAAGTAAAGTAAAAATAAAGTAAAGGTAAAGTTTAAGTATAGTAAAAGTATAAAACTATGTACGTATAATACGCGTATAAATATATATAATATTAATTTAAATCGTTATATATATTTAATAAAATAAAATATAAATATCGTTATCTTTATCATACTGGTTAAGTAATGAGTTGTCAAAAGTGGTTCTAGATATTTATAAAAGTTATATACGTTTTAATAATAAAGTTCTTTTTAAACTGAAAACGTTTTTGTACGTTTGAAACTAAATCAAACAAATATAATAATTTTGTTTTCCAAAACCAAATATATTTTTAAGAATCATTTTGTTTAAAGGTTAAAATAATAGAAATCGTTATATCATAAAATGCTTTAGAAAAGTAGAATCATATATATTCATAATAGGTTTCAAGTTTTTAAATTACAGTTTGTTGGTGAAGCATGGGATAAAGTTCAAAGGTTAAATAAACGTATGAAATCATCTTAATGAAAAATGTTGAGTTACTTAACTTGTCGATATCCAACATCTAAGTTATTTACACTTCACGTTCTTACTTATAAATCACTTTACCATTTTCCGAATGTTGTCAAAAAGAATAGATTTCTTAAATCACAGTGGACCTAATAACATAGACCCGTAATGATATCATAATGTATCTGATAAATCAATCATTTGATATTATCTTCTAATTCCATCGATAAACATATTGAAACAAATACGTTCATGTAAAGTATTATACGTTTAATACTTTATTAATATTCTCGAGTTATAATATATATATACATATATATACATATTTATTTATATATAACGGTTCGTGAATCGTCAGAATTTGGTCGAGGTTATAATGAATGTATGAACACAATTTAAAATTCTTGAGATTTAACTTAACAAACTTTGCTTATCGTGTCGGAATAATATAAAGATAAAGTTTAAATTTGGTTGGAAATTTCCGGGTTGTCACAGTACCTACCCGTTAAAGAAATTTCGTCCCGAAATTTGAGTGGAAAGGTCGTGAATGATAATAAGTATGTTTTCATGATGCATACAGGCTGAAAATTAGAGTTTTATCATCGGCGAATAATTTGGATAAACAATCCATTTATATGAAGAGTACGAATGAAGCTAACATAGAAGAGTGAAATGAGTAAGTGTAGATTCATCTTATTATTTGACGTAGATATGATTGATTTCCAGATTTGAAGAAAATCTTTGTAATAAGATTTGATTCTCCGGTAACAAAAGGAATTAGGATCCGCTTTAAATGCGATCGTCCATTTTAATTGTTCTGTCAGAGATTTTCTTATAAATTCAGCTCATTCGTTTTCTTACAACTCACACCTTTTGTTGATATATTTTATGCAAGTCCCTAGACATCTACCCACGTCCATTGCAGGTACAACAGTTTACAGGCCACCATGATTGTTCGTTATTATCCTATCCGTGTTTGTATGTGGTTACAGCAACTGTAGAAATGAGATTTGGATGTTTGACTATGTTAAACTTAGTCAGACGTCCGAGTGAAGCCTCACTCGTACGGCTGACAGGCTCATACGCACGGTTGATGCTGAGCTAAGTCACAATTACCACCTAAATGAGAAGACACAAGTGAGTGATCACCCGTACGGCTGATGAAGCCAACTCGTATGTGTGATGGATGAATCGTACGGGTGAGTCAACAGCAGGGGTATATAAAGTCTTATGTTCTTCATTTTAGGTTAAGCCTCTCATTTATTACACACACTCAGATCTGGTGAGCTCCTCCGATTCTCTCTCAACCCAAATCACCCAGGTGGTGAATAATAGCTCTAGGTGTTGATCTAATCACACTTGATTTAGTTGTGGTATGACTAAATTAATCCAAAAAAGCTTAACCTATTCACTAGAGGGTTTGATTCACTTATTCCGTCATTGTGTGAGTTAAATCTGTTGATTTCTAAGTTCCTAGTCATGTTTCATCACCTTCTATTCTTTCCCCCTCAATTCATATTTTAAAGTATTCATCAATATGCTCCATCCAGTTCTGATTCTCGATATACTTATAACTTTCATATCAGTCATTCTTCTTTTTCATCTACCGCCGGAAGAATCTATTTACTTCTACTATACTCTTGGGTTTATAGTGTTTCTAGTTCTCCCGTGTCTTTATATTGCTATATGCATCGATATATATGGTTTATAATTTTTGGTTTATCGTTGGGCTTTATATCTTCCCTTATATTTCAAAGTCTCTGTTTCTATCTTCTATAATCATTGTCATCCACAGTTAATGCTCTCTTTTATTTGCTGCAATTTATACCCCAATTTCTATTTCAGAGTTTTGTCCTTTCGTTTCTTCTTCTTGCGATTAAGCACCGCTTGTAATGGTCCAGAATTCACAGATATGAATTTCGGAATGAACATTGTTAATGTTCTAGGAAGGAAATTGTGATGGCACGATCTTGACTTGTCAAATTACTAGAATACCTTGGAAAAGGCCGAATCATCAAGAAATATTTTCTTGATATTTTAGAGGTTAAATAGAATACAAGAGTCGTATAACATGGCACATGATGATGTTATGATCTGTGAATCATCACGTTCCATTTAGAAACTCAGCATGAATTACTGTAATATAATCACGTTGATCAAGTGTCATTATATTATACTAACTCATGCTTTAGTTTCCAACACTACTTCAAAAACATTCATATTTTAAACTCAAAGGTTTACAGAGTATAGGAACTAAACAGTTTCCTTTTTGATGTAATACATATAGCGCAAAGAGATAAATGATTCCAGATAAGAATAGTTATGGAAATATCTTCAGAAATATGGAGGATATTTATAATGAAAGATACGATGATATCTTAGAATTTCTAATATCAGAGGATGATGAAGAATATTGTCTGTAAGGGTTTAGTGTCAGGAGCAAGGTATTCGTTAATGACTTTAGCAGACACTGAATCATTTGGATTCTTTGAAGGCAGGTTCAGTCTTTGTGATTTGTCCACAGCCTCCTTCATACTTTGCTCAATCCGTTTTCCAGTTCCAAAACTTCTCTATTTCTGAGCTTTGTTAATACACTAATCTTTATCATCAAACTTTTTACTGCTAAGGTCGTTTACAGTTTTTGTTGCTTCATCAGTATTTCGAGAACTAGTTCGCGGTTCAGAGTGTTTTTCAGAAACTTCACATTCGAAGTATGTAAGCCTTGGAAATAGACGTTATGTATAACTGTTGGCGTCAACATGCTGTGAGATTTCAAAATACTGATTGCTAATTCCCAATGATTCGTATGACAATTCTCGTTACAAGAGGCAGATGAGTAAATGATGAGGTTTCGATAAATATAAAGATTCTTCGGAATGCCCAAGATCAGTGAAGTTGTTGGTAAGTTTATTGCTAATGTGGTGGAATATGAAAGGTTCTCTGGTAACAAAAGGGTAATCACATATATCAAAATTATGATAAGGCTAATCCGAATGAAAAAATCGAAGTTGTCTTGCTGGAGCTGTGATATAATTTGCTACTTTGCAAAGGAATTGCAAAGTTATTTTTGCTAATAAATGTCAAAAGATCTGACACAGTTATGTGTTGAATTATGACTTTGGTTTCGAGAGCTTTTTAAGTACATAACTGTGGGTAATATGTGGTTGGATCATCATCTCGATTGCTCATTATTTGAAGTGTCTTCAGAGATTTTCGAAGGGTTTGAACACAGATTGTAATCGTTTGTATACATTTGATGTTCTAACACACTTTTGAAGTCAAAGTATAGCTTTGAAAGATGTAGGAATCTAAAAGTGATGGTACTGGTTATATCTCAAATAGAATTCTGAGATTTTAAAAGCAGAATATGTAATTGGGTTTGAATGAGTATGGTTGTTTTGATTTCTATGAAAGAATGTATATTATTGTGAAAGTAGGAAGTATAATTGATAATTTGCTTAATCTGATTCGAAGAATGTAACATATTAATTGTGAATTTATATATATCTCTCGGGTATTACCTGCCCGTTAAAAAATTTTCACAATTAATATTTTGTACATAAGAATTTTATTACAGTCTTTATGAAAATATATATGTATATATTCTCCTCAGTTGTAACATAGATTTTAATGAGTTAATACTAAATTAAACTCATTCGATTTATGGTTGGAACTAGAATTGAATAATTCCTTGAATGCTTTAGAGGTTGCATAAGTATTTCTTCAATAATATTGAAATTATGAATCAATACTTCGTTATTTGTTGAGATGTGATGTTGGTTTTCATTAAATTCTTGTGAACTTCGCAAAGTACGAATGATGTTATCTGAAAAGTTTCGGTTACATCAATGATGAAGTGTAAAATCAAATATATACTTGATTTATTAGGAATTGGAATTTGTTGAATTGAGACAGAGATTGTAGTTAACGATGGTTAAGTCGCGGGCGAGGGATGTACATTATTGCATATTTGTAATATGAATTAACTGAGTAGTTAAGATTCACACACAATAGCTTAGCACGGAAAGATTTATTTTTTATTTCAAAATATATATATATAAAATATATATATAATTTCTTCAGAGGGAATGAGTTAATTCTTCATAACTTGTTGATACAATATACACGTTATTGATTCGTAATGATGTCCACAGTGATTCTTGAACTGACGGAGTTTGTGATGTTATAGGTGTTGTTGATTCTGATGTTGACTGTACTGACGATGCTGGTGACGTTGACGGTACTGTTGATGCTATTGGTAAAACAAGTTTAACTTGTTAATCACACACCATTTTTGTCAGGGTTTCTACTCTTCCTTCTATCATTTTGGTTCGCTTAACTGATTTATGGTTAGGGCTAGATTAGATAATCTCTAAGACTTTAGAGATTATATAATCGCCGCGGAATGTTTCTCCAATGAAGTTATGAATTAATACTTCGTCAGTTATTGTTGTTGGTACTCCTTGGTATCTATGGTACGTATGACGTTGATGCTCGTGGGACAGATTGTGAAGTTGAGGTTTACAACGCGGTTGTGGTTGGAGGTGGTAATGGTACTGTTGGCATTGATGATGGTGGTACTGGTTATGCTACTGTGCTGCTGCTGGTGTTTGTAATCTCTGCACCATATTCTCCAAAGCCACTACCCGAGCGCGAAGTTCGTTGACTTCTTCTATTATTCCAGGATGATTGTCGGTCGGAACGAGCGGATAAATAAAATCTAAAATTTGATGTAGTATATAATCGTGACGAGATACCCTGGAAATGAGAGAGAAAATGGTGTCTCGAACAGGTTCTCCGGTAAGTGCTTCAGGTTCTTCGCCAAGAGGGCAATGTGGTGGATGGAAAGGGTCGCCTTCTTCTTGTTTCCAATGATTGAGGAGGCTACGAACCCATCCCCAATTCATCCAGAATAGGTGATGACTGATTGGTTGATCCATTTCGGTCACACTGCTTTCGGAGCTTGAGTGAGATTCCATTTCGGAATCCGAGTGACTTGAACTGATGACAAATTCCATTTCGTACGATTGGATAAAGGATTTTTGATATAAAATGTTTTTCGGCTATCGGGTGGTATTCTATTTACATAGGATATCTATATATAGAAATCAAAAGATTTAATAGATTACGGAGGAATTTGCGGGATATGTCAGGCAAAGTTTAAAGTAACAGATACGATAAGATATGATTTAGCAGATACGCTAAGATATGAATTTTGTCTATACACTACTCATGCAATTAATGTAGCAAGACGTGTCTAGACTAATAATGATAAGCAGGTAATTTCCTATGGATGATAAGCAGATGATTTCCGACTAGAAATGATAAGCAAAACTTTTGACATGCAGACACGGTCGAAGTCCAGACTCACTAATGCATCCTAACGACTTATCAGTTAGACACACTAATGCAGACCTGGTTCGCTAAGACCACCGCTCTGATACCAACTGAAAGGACCCGTTCATATACATTATAAACGATTCACAATAGTTGATTACATTACGAGGTATTTGACCTCTATATGATACATTTTACAAACATTGCATTCGTTTTTAAAAGACAATCTTTCTTTACATCAAAAATTGACAGGCATGCATACCATTTCATAATATCCACTATCCAACTATAAATTGATTTAATAATAATCTTTGATGAACTCAATGACACAAATGCAACGTTCTTCGAAATATGCTATGAAAGACTCCAAGTAATATCTTTAAAATGAGCAAATGCACAGCGGAAGATTTCTTTAACACCTGAGAATAAACATGCTTTAAAGTGTCAACCAAAAGGTTGGTGAGTTCATTAGTTTATCATAATCATTTATTTCCATCATTTTAATAGACCACAAGAATTTCATTTCCAGTTCTCATAAATATACGTCCCATGCATAGAGACAAAAAAATAATCATTCATATGGTGAACACCTGGTAACCGACATTAACTAGATACATATAAGAATATCCCCTATCATTCCGGGATCCTCCTTCGGACATGATATAAATTTCGAAGTACTAAAGCATCCGGTACTTTGGATGGGGTTTGTTAGGCCCAATAGATCTATCTTTAGGATTCGCGTCAATTAGGGTGTCTGTTCTCTAATTCTTAGATTACCAGACTTTAATAAAAAGGGGCATATTCGATTTCGATAATTCAACCATAGAATGTAGTTTCAATTACTTGTGTCTATTTCGTCAAACATTTATAAAAGCAACGCATGTATTCTCAGTCCCAAGAATATATATTGCAAAAGCATTTAAAAAGGGAGCAAATGAAACTCACCATACTGTATTTCGTAGTAAAAATACATATAACGTCATTGAACAAGTGCAAGGTTGGCCTCGGATTCACGAACCTAAATTAATTATATATATTTATGTGTTGGTCAATATTTGTCTAACAAATTAGGTCAAGTCAAAGTGTACCACAATCTTAATGCTCGAGACTAATATGCAAAAGTCAACAAAAGTAAATTTGACTCAAAATAATTTCCAAAAATCTATACATGATTAATATATAGTTTAAATATCGTCGTTTTATATTTTTAAATATTTTTAAAAGATTTATTAGAGTAAATAATATAATTTATTTATTAATAAATAAAATTTTATATTATATTTATATAATAAAATATACTTTTATATATATTAAGTAATAAAATTTATAGGGTTCATTTAATATTATAAAGATAATATGATAGGTATTATTAAAGTAAGTTATTACACGTAGTAAAATATGTTTGTATCAAATATTTATTTAATAAAATAATATCTATAATGATAGTAAGTAAAAGTTGTATTATTTTATAATAATTATTATTATTATAAAATATCAATATTTATAATTACTAAGATGACATTATGATAAAACGATAATTCTAATTATGATAACTTTAATATTTACGATAATTTTTAATATTATCTTTAAAATAATAATTCTATTTAAAATAATAATAATAATGATATTTTATAGTAACAATGACATTTCTATTAAAATGATAATTTTTTTTAAAATGATAGTTTTAATACTAACGATAATTTTAATAATAATAGTAATGATAAAAATAATAAGAACGATAATTTTATCTAAATCAATATCTTATAATATTTTAATTTCATCATGATACTCTTACCCATTATTTCCTAATCGTTTCATTTAATAGCTTTTAATCATCTTTTATATCGTGTTCGTAATAATGATAATAATAGTAATCAAAATAATTAGGTGTTACAAATATTTGTTTTAATTACACTAATATTAATAATGATAGTTACTATAACATTATTAACGATAATACTAATAATTATCTTAATAATAATATAGTAATAATAATAATAACAATAAAAATAACCATTTTTAAATAATGATATATATATTAATAATGATAATAGTAATAATAATACCAATAATAATAATAATAATAATAATAATAATAATAATTGGATAATAATAATAATACTAATTATAACTTTAACGATAATAACGATAGTAATAATAAAAAAAATAACAATTTTTAAATATAAATCCTTTTATTAATAAAGATAATAATAATAATAAGATAAAACTAGAACGACGATAATAACGACGATAATAATAATCATTTTTAATAATAATACAAAAATTCGATGGACTATAACTTCAAATCCGTTCATCGAAATCATTCGATATCTAAATGAAAAGTTCTTAATTTTTCGCTAGCTTTCCAACGACATGCATATCTTATACCTTATCTCAGTCGCATATATAACTAATTCAGGATTCAACATAACCTAACTAAAGGCAATATCAAAAGTACAAACATGCATAATCCTATATACTCGAGCACTAGTCAGGGATACACTATTAGTATGTAAAAGTTAAATTATGAGTACTCACGTATCAATATTGAGATTCAATATTGCAGGAAAGGTACGTAGACGCAACGGAGATGATAAACACTATATTGACCTCACGAGCATACCCATGAACCATACCCAATCACCTCCATAGCTATAACCCATAATTTGCTTAATCCAATCCCACTCGAAAAACAATTTCGAAATCACTCGGACAGCACTCTGACGTAATATTTTATGTATACTAATAATATCTTGAAATAATACGGAGTAAATATATATATATATATATATATATATATATATATATATATATATATATATATATATATATATATATATATATATATATATATATATATATATATATATATATATATATATATATATATATATATATATATATATATATATGTAAATCGATTGAGAGAGTTTAGAGAAAAATATTTTCAAGTTTCTATGAAATAATGAAACCTATTGAATTCTATTTATAATAGATTTTTGAATTATTAAAGTGAATTATTAAAGTATGAATTATTAAAGTGAATTATTAAAGTATGAATTATTAAAGTGAATTATTAAAGTATGAATAATTAAAGTGAATTATTAAAGTATGAATTATTAAAGTGAATTATTAAAGTATGAATTATTAAAGTGAATTATATTAAAGTTAAAGTAAAGTAAAAATAAAGTAAAGGTAAAGTTTAAGTATAGTAAAAGTATAAAACTATGTACGTATAATACGCGTATAAATATATATAATATTAATTTAAATCGTTATATATATTTAATAAAATAAAATATAAATATCGTTATCTTTATCATACTGGTTAAGTAATGAGTTGTCAAAAGTGGTTCTAGATATTTATAAAAGTTATATACGTTTTAATAATAAAGTTCTTTTTAAACTGAAAACGTTTTTGTACGTTTGAAACTAAATCAAATAAATATAATAATTTTGTTTTCCAAAACCAAATATATTTTTAAGAATCATTTTGTTTAAAGGTTAAAATAATGGAAATCGTTATATCATAAAATGCTTTAGAAAAGTAGAATCATATATATTCATAATAGGTTTCAAGTTTTTAAATTACAGTTTGTTGGTGAAGCATGGGATAAAGTTCAAAGGTTAAATAAACGTATGAAATCATCTTAATGAAAAATGTCGAGTTACTTAACTTGTCGATATCCAACATCTAAGTTATTTACACTTCACGTTCTTACTTATAAATCACTTTACCATTTTCCGAATGTTGTCAAAAAGAATAGATTTCTTAAATCACAGTGGACCTAATAACATAGACCCGTAATGATATCATAATGTATCTGATAAATCAATCATTTGATATTATCTTCTAATTCCATCGATAAACATATTGAAACAAATACGTTCATGTAAAGTATTATACGTTTAATACTTTATTAATATTCTCAAGTTATAATGTATATATACATATATATACATATTTATTTATATATAACGGTTCGTGAATTGTCAGAATTTGGTCGAGGTTATAATGAATGTATGAACACAATTTAAAATTCTTGAGATTTAACTTAACAAACTTTGCTTATCGTGTCGGAATAATATAAAGATAAAGTTTAAATTTGGTTGGAAATTTCCGGGTTGTCACACCAATGTTCAGCTCTTAGCAGCCCATGTGAGTCACCTAACACATGTGGGAACCATCATTTGGCAACTAGCATGAAATATCTCATAAAATTACAAAAATATGAGTAATCATTCATGACTTATTTACATGAAAACAAAATTACATATCCTTTATATCTAATCCATACACCAACGACCAAAAACACCTACAAACACTTTCATTCTTCAATTTTCTTCATCTAATTGATCTCTCTCAAGTTCTATCTTCAAGTTCTAAGTGTTCTTCATAAATTCTACAAGTTCTAGTTTCATAAAATCAAGAATACTTCCAAGTTTGCTAGCTTACTTCCAATCTTGTAGAGTGATCATCCAACCTCAAGAAATCTTTCTTATTTACAGTAAGATATCTTTCTAATACAAGGTAATACTCATATTCAAACTTTGATTCAATTTCTATAACTATAATAATCTTATTTCGAGTGAAAATCTTACTTGAACTGTTTTCGTGTCATGATTCTGCTTCAAGAACTTTCAAGCCATCCAAGGATCCTTTGAAGCTAGATCCATTTTTCTCATTTCCAGTAGCTTTATCCAGAAAACTTGAGGTAGTAATGATGTTCATAACATCATTCGATTCATACATATAAAGCTATCTTATTCGAAGGTTTAAACTTGTAATCACTAGAACATAGTTTAGTTAATTCTAAACTTGTTCGCAAATAAAGTTAATCCTTCTAACTACACTTTTAAAATCAACTATACACATGATCTATATCTATATTATATGCTAACTTAATGATTTAAAATCTGGAAACACGATAAACACCATAAAACCGGATTTACGCCGTCGTAGTTACAACCGGGGGCTGTTTTGGTTTGGATAATTAAAAACTATGAAAAACTTTGATTTAAAAGCTATACTTCTGGGAAAATGATTTTTCTTATGAACATGAAACCATATCCAAAAATCATGGTTAAACTCAAAGTGAAAGTATGTTTTTCAAAACAGTCATCAAGATGTCGTTCTTTCGACGGAAATGATTACCTCTTTCAAAAATGACTTGTAACTTGTATTTCCGACTATAAACCTATACCTTTTCTGTTTATTTTCATAAATTCAAGTTCAATACGAGACCGTGGCAGCTTAAATAACTCAAAACGGATTAGAAACGAAGAAATGGCGAGCAAAACAAAATTGGTAAAAACTACTCATTTTAGCTACGTGAAAATTGGTAACAAATCTATTCCAACCATAACTTAATCAACTTGTATTGTATATTATGTAATCTTGAGATACCATAGACACATATACAATGTTTCGACCTATCATGTCGACACATCTATATATATTTCGGAACAACCATAGACACTCTATATGTGAATGTTGGAGTTAGCTATACAGGATTGAGGTTGATTCGAAAATATATATAGTTTGAGTTGTGATCAATACTGAGATATGTATACACTGGGTCGCAGATTGATTCAAGATAATATATATCGATTTATTTCTGTACATCTTGTGAAGACCCGTCCTAATCCATCCGGACGAAGTCCATATCGATTATAAACGATTCACAATAGTTGATTACATCGCGAGGTACTTGACCTCTATATGATACATTTTACAAACATTGCATTCGTTTTTGAAAAGACGATCTTTCATTACATCGAAAGTTGACAAGCATGCATACCATTTCATAATATATCCAACTATAATTGACTTGATAATAATCTTGATGAACTCGATGACTCGAATGCAACGTCTTTTGAAATATGCCATGAATGACTCCAAGTAATATCTATAAAATGAGCAAATGCACAGCGGAAGATTTATTTCGTACCTGAGAATAAACATGCTTTAAAGTATCAACCAAAAGGTTGGTGAGTTCATTAGTTTAACTTAAACAATCGTTTCCATCATTTTAATAGACCACAAGATTTCAGATTTCCATTTCTCATAAACATACGTCCCATGCATAGAGACAAAAATATCATTCATATGGATTGAACACCTGGTAACCGACATTCACAATATGTATATAAGAATATCCCCATCATTCCGGGATCCTCCTTCGGACATGATATAAATTTCGAAGTACTAAAGCATCCGATACTTTGGATGGGGCTTGTTGGGCCCGATAGATCTATCTTTAGAGTTCGCATCAATTAGGGTGTCTGTTCCCTAATTCTTAGATTACCAGACTTAATAAAAAGGGGCATATTCGATTTCGATAATTCAACCATATAACGTAGTTTCGATTACTTGTGTCTATTTCGTAAAACAGTTATAAAAGTAGCGCATGTATTCTCAGTCGCAAAAATATATATTTCAAAAGCATTTAAAAAAAAAGGAGTGATGAAACTCACGCATATAAATATTGTAAAACAGTTAATAAAGTATTTGCATGTATTCTCAGCCCAAAAATGTAAAGAGTAAAAAGGGAGCAAATGAAACTCACACATATAAATATTGAAAAATAGTTATTAAAACATTGCATGTATTCTCAGCCAAAAAATATATATAAAAAGGGAAATAATGAAACTCACCATAATGTATTTTGTAGTAAAAATACATATGACAATATTGAACAATGCAGGGTTGTCCTCGGATTCACGAACCTATATCATTTGTATATCTATTAAAACATATATTCGTAATCGAGCAATTATATATCTTGTTATTAATAATATACTTGTTATACTATATGTTATTTTAATATATTTAGTTTATATGATTTATATACCTATTACTTATTAATAATAAAAACTGTATATTAAGGTTTAGTATATATTTTTATATATTAATTGATATGATTTAACTAATATCTTTTTAACAATAAAAGTGTAGCGTAATGTATTTTTATGTATAAAAGTATCTATTTATAATAATATTGATAGTTTTTAATGATAACAAAGTAATAATTTTAATAAGAATGATCATAATGATAATAAGTTTAATAATAATAATACTAATAATTATATTAATAATAATAATGATAATATTTATAATAATACATATGTCACTAATAATAATAATACTAAAAGTGTTACTAATACTAATTTTAATCATAGTATTTATGTTCTCATGATAATACATATATTAGTTGTTAAAACTAATATGATATTAACCATAATAATAATAACAATATTCTTATTTATAACTATAATCATAATAATAATAATGATAACTAACAATATTTAATGGTAGTACATAATAATAATTAAAAATGGTAATGATAATAGTCATATTATTGATATTAACATAATATTAACAATAACAATAATTACTAATAATAATAATACTTATAATCATGTTAACAATACCAATTATAATTCTTTTAATACTTATAATACTAGTAGTATTATACTAATATCTAATAATAATAATAATAATAATAATAATAATAATAATAACAACAACAACAACAACAATAATAATAATAATAATAATAATAATAATAATAATAATAATAATAATAATAATAATAATAATAATAATAATAATAATAATAATAATAACTGTATTTGAAAGACTACCTTAAAGAGATGAGCTTCAAAAAAATAAATGACCCTGCTGGGTCTCGAACCTTAGCCCATCGATAACCCGACAACCTCTCAAACCATTCCTCCATCCCTTGTTTTTCTGATTATATACCCACACCATATTTATTTAACCCGTAAACTGAGTTCTTCATCTTCTTCATTTTTTTTAAAATGACACGAGCTCAGGAATAATCTTAAGAACAAGTTATTTGGTTTAAGTTATGGATTAAAATTGAAATGGAATACGTTATGTTTTGTTTGAATTGATTTAACATAACCGAAAAAAAAAACAATACAGACGCTGAATGAAAAAAAATAAATAAATAAAGAAGAACAAAAATTCAATTTTTAACAAAGAGATGTTTTGAGACTTCAAAACCTTCATGAAATATATTGGAAATCCTTCCTAGAATTTCTATAAATCCTCAATTTTACTCGAATCATAACAGAAATTTCTAATTCGATTGAAGAACACTTGTTTGACTTTTTATCTCAAATAATTTGACATGAGAATTGAAGCTTAATAAGAAGAATTCGAACTTGAAACTTTGCAGATAGTTTGAGTATGAAATTCCTAACACATCTGCATTATTACATTTTTAAAATTAATTCGAATTCAAGGTATGACCAAAAAGTTGGAAAACAGAGATGTCGAAATATGTTCATCCTCTTTCTGTTTTAAATTCCGAATTTGTAGTACATAAAGGTATCATATATAAATGATAATCGAAGGATTGAAGTTTGTATTACTCATGTGATCGATTTTTGTTGGTATTGCAAATTGATTACGACGGGTAACAATGTTAGACAAGAACAAAAAAAAATAATAAATAAATAAACCCGATTATGATATGTAACGAAATTCACTCATAAGTTGTGATAATATCTGATCAATTGGGTTGATTGAAGTGGACAAAGACAGATAGGAATCAATTACAGGCAGTAGAAAACAAATTCTGTTATTGCCTTTTATAATTCTTGTATTTAAATATTAATAACAATAATAATACTAATTAATAATAATTAATTATATCCATAATAATAATCATAATATTATAAAAAAACTTAATGATAATGATAATAATAATAATATGATGATATTAATAATAAAAATGATGATTTTAATAATAATCAAAAAATGATAATAATAATAATAATATTATTATTATTAATATTACTAATAATAATTCTAATTATAATAATATTACTATTATTAATGATAATAATAATATTAATAATATAACAATTTTTACATATTAAAATTCATATCAATATGTTATATATAATAATTTCAGTAATACTGATATTATTTTAAATATTGAAAATAATAATATATCAATTATATTTTTAGTTGTAAGTAAATTTAATATTATATCTTATTAGTTATGTCCTTTTTAATAATTATATTATATATCCTATAATAACATTTAGTTAATATTATATATATTATTAATTGAATTCATATGTATACATATAGATTTATAATAATATATGTTTGTATATATATTCTTTTTAATAGTACTTAATTATTCTGTTTATTATTTTACGTAATAGATTCTAATGATTCAATTACATTTTATTATTTCCACTACTTACATATATATTTATATATATATTTATATATCTATTTAGTTGTTTACAAACAATTGTTAGTGAATCGTCGGGAGTAATCAAATGTTAATTGAATCCATATAAATAGTTCAAAGGTCAAATGTATGCATGAACACAGTTCAAAGTTTATGAGTCTTCAACATTACCAACTTTGCTTATCGTGTCGATTATAGATTAAGATTAAGTTTAAATTTGGTCGGAAATTCCCGGGTCATCACAATACCTACCCGTTAAAGAAATTTCGTCCCGAAATTTGAGTGTGGTCGTCATGGCTAACAATAAAAATGTTTTCATGACCAATATGAGTTGATAATTAGAGGTTTATCATTATTGAATAATAATGATAAAATAATTCGATTATTCTAAGAATACGAATGAAGCTATCGCAAAAGAGTGAATTGAAGAAAATAAGATTTTCCTTAGCTTTTGACGTATTAGGGTTGAATTCCGGAATTCAAGGGATTCAAAAGAAAATCAGGAAATCTATAAGATCTGATTCTTTGGCGAATAAGGAAATTAAGATATTTCTAATTAAATACGGTGATCTGCCTCGATTACTCTGTCTGATATTTCTATTATAAATTAAACTCTTCCGTTCCATTATTTTCACCATTCCTATACTTTCTTTCTTAGTTTATACATCCAAAAGATTGTGAAAATGTTTAGTCCATTTCTAATCCTTGATATTTCCTAATTATCATTCCTGTCATCCTTCTTTTCAATCTTTCCCCAGAAAATTCTGTTTACCTCTACTATTACCTCGGGAGATACTATTCTTAATTATACCGTGTCTTTATATTGCTATTCGTATTAATATCAACAGTTTGTAACCTCTGTGTTGTCATTGGGCTTTATATTTTCTCTTATATTTCGGTGTTCATGCTTCTGTCTCCTATAATCATCGTCATCCACAGTTAACGCTCTCTTCTATTTTGCTGCGATTTATACTCCAATTTTCTATTTCTTTTGGAGCTTTGTCCCTTCGTTTTTTCTTTTTACGATTAGACATCTCTGGTAATGGTCCAAAATTCGTTGATATGGAGTTTCTAATGAATTTAATGTTCTAAATAAGAAAGAACGTTATAGCACGATTTGATTTGTCAAATTACCAGAATCACCGAGAATAGAACTATCAAGAATATATTTTCTTGATATGTTTAGAAGTTAATCAGAATGAAAGAGTTATGTAACATGACACATGATGACGTTATAATCTGTGAATCATCATGTTCCATTTAGAAACTCAACATGACTTACTGTAATATAATCACGTTGATCAAGTGTCATTATATTATACTAACTCATGCATCAGTTCCCAACACTACTTCAAAAACATTCATATTTTAAGCTCGAAAGTTTACAGAATATAGAAACTAACAGTTTCTATATGATGTAACGCTGGTAGCACGAAGAGATTATTGATTTCAGATAAGAATAGTTATGAAAATATCTTCAGAAATATGGAGGATATTTATAATGAAAGATACGATGATATCTTGGAATTTCTAATATCGATGGATGATGAAGAAGATTTATCCGTAAGGGTTTAGATTCGGAAGCAAGGTATTCGCTAAAGATTTCATCAGAAACAGAATCATTTGGATTCTTTGAAGTCAAACTTATTCTTTGCGATTTGTCCACGGCGTTCTTCATAGTTTCGCATAATCTGCTTTTTTTTTTTTGGTACTAAATTTTCTATTGAATGTTTCCAATATAATGATACACAGGAAGCACGAAGAGGTATATAATTTCGGACGAGAATATTTATGAAAATATCCTCAGAAATATCGAAGATATTGATGATGATATTTTGGAATTTCTAAGTTCGATGGTTGATGGAGAAAGATTTTTCCGCAAGATTTTAACATGACTTCGGAGCATGATATTCTCTAAAGATTTCAACGGATCCAGAATTATCTGGATTCTTTGAATATAGGGTATGGTCCTTGTATTTGTCCTTGGTCTCCTTCATGGTTAACTTTATCCGTTTTCCAGTTCCAACGTTTCTGAGCTTTTCCAACATATTATTCTTTATCATCAACTTCCTACGACTAAGGTCATTTACGGTTGCCTACAATTTCTGCTGCTTCATTCAGCTTTTTCAACATTCAGAGTATCGATTCGTAAACTGGGTGCCATTTCAAAATTTCAGAATTGAAGATCGTAATTCTAGGAGATAATTGTTATATGTATACATATAACTGTTGATGTAGAAATGCTACGAGATTCGAAATACTGATTGCTGATTCCTGATAATTGGTATGGCAATTATTGTTACAGGGTATAGATGAATACAAGATGGGGTTTCAATGAATATAATGCTTTTTCGAAAAGTCCAAATTCATTGAAGTTGCTGGTAATTTTACTGCTAATGTGGTGAAACATAAACGGTTCTCCGGTAACGATGACGGCAGGCAAACTTATATATCGAGGTTATAATAAGGCTAATTCGAATGGAAGTTGAAGTTGATTTGTTCAAGCTGTGATAAAATTGGCCAATTTGAAAAAGAGTTGCAATGTTATTTTCGGTAATAACAATGCCAAAGGAGCTAACACAGACACGTGTTAAACTTTTACTTAGGATCCAGGAGTTTTCAGGTGCATAACTATATGCGTCAATCTTTTCTTCCATAGATGAAGTGTGGTTGGTTCGTCTTCTCAGTTGTTTCTTAATTGAGAGATTTCAAAAATCATGAAAGATTTGAACGCAGATTGTAATCGTCAAGATACAAATGAGGTTTAAGATGAGATCAAGTGGCAAACTTGAAGAAATGTTTAGTTTCATATGTTATAATCAATATTTTAATTCATTTTAATTGTCCAATATTATTAGTCCACAGTCGATAGTCCACATTGACAGTCCAATAATTCATATACAGTTTAATAAATAATATTCGAATTAATTAATATGTATCGTGACCCGTGTACATGTCTCAGACTCGATCACAACTCAAAGTATATATATTATTTGGGAATCAACCTCAACCCTGTATAGAGAACTCGATCATTACTGCATATAGAGTGTCTATGGTGATTCCAAATAGTATATATAGATGTGTCGATATGATATGTCAAAACCTTGTATACGTGTCTCGATATTTAAAGTGCGTAAAAATAAATAACAGAAATTAAATGACGATAAATTAAATTGCGATAATTAAATTGCGATAAATAAAATGTAATCAGTTAGCTAGGAATAATTAGCTAGGAACAGTTAGCGTGGATTCTTAACAAAATTATTCATAGTTAAATTATTTGTTTCTAACAAATTTTATTCTGTCAAATGTTTTTCTTCATTATGCCACTTGTTGGATTCTGATAGGTCAAAACCAAATATGAAATTGAATGAAAAATAGTTATTCTGCGGTGAATGGATACGTATATCGGTGGATGTAAATAGGATAGTAAATGACTGTTGAATCAGATTCGAAGAATGTACAATGTAACTTATTAATGTGAAATCTAAAGTATTCCTCGGGTATTACCTACCCGTTAAAATATTTTTATTATTAACAGTTTGTACAAAAGAATTTTTAATTACAATCTTTATGAAAACATATATACATATATATTTTCTTCAGATGTAATCATGAATTTAATGAGTTAACATGATATTAAACTCATTTAGTTTTCGGTTGGAACTAGAATAAATAATCTCTAAAACATTAGAGATTACATAATCACCATGTCGAACGAAGATAACTGATGTAGAACGTCATGTAGAATGATGATTATACTCGAGGTATAGATTGAGATGTTGAGGCATATGATATTGAAATTTGGGTTGTTGGTGGTACTGTTGGTGCCGGTGATTTGGATGAAGCTGGTACATTTTGCACCATATTTTCCAAGACTACAACTTATGCGCGAAGTTCGTTAACTTCTTCTATTACACCGGGATGATTGTTGGTTCGGACGAGAGGATGAATGAGGTTTAGAATCTGAGATAGTATTTGATCGTGATGAGATACTTTGAAAATGAGAGGGAAAATGGTGTCTCGAACAGGTTCGCCGGTAAACATTTTAGGTTCATTGTCAAGAGGTGAATTTGGTTAGTGGAAATGATCGCCTTCTTCGTGTTTCCATTGATTAAGTCGACTACGAACTCATCTCCAATTCATTCAGAATAGATGATGGCTAATTGATCGATTCATTCCGGTTACTCTGCTTTCGGAGCTCGAGTGGAAATCCATATCGAAATAGCTGTCGGAATAACTATCGAAATAGCCATCGAAATCTGATGGACTTGAACTGGTTGAGGGATTCATCTCGTACGATCAGATGAAGGATTTTCGATAAGAAATAGATTATAGGATGTAGATTAGTACCCTGCAATACATAATTTACATATGCATATATAATACTAAAATCCCATAAGCTACGGAGGAATCTACGGAAGCTGTCAGGCAAAGGTAACAATAACAGATACGCTAAGATATGAATTTATCTATACACTGTTTATGCAATAAAGGCAGTAAGACGTGTCTTAGACTTTAAGGATGATAAGCAAATAATTTTTCGACACTAAATGATAAGCAAAACTTTTGACATGCAGACACGGTCGAAGTCCAGACTCACTAATGCATTCTAACGACTATTAGTTAGACTCGCTAATGCAAGACCTGGTTCGCTAAGACCACTGCTCTGATACCAACTATGAAGACCCGTCCTAATCCATCCGGACGAAGTCCATATCGATTATAAATGATTCACAACAGTTGATTACATCGTGAGGTACTTGACCTCTATATGATACATTTTACAAACATTGCATTCGTTTTTGAAAAGACAATCTTCCATTACATCGAAAGTTGACAGGCATGCATACCATTTCATAATATATCCAACTATAATTGACTTGATAATAATCTTGATGAACTCGATGACTCGAATGCAACATCTTTTGAAATATGCCATGAATGACTCCAAGTAATATCTATAAAATAAGCAAATGCACAGCGGAAGATTTCTTTCGTACCTGAGAATAAACATGCTTTAAAGTGTCAACCAAAAGGTTGGTGAGTTCATTAGTTTAACTTAAACAATCGTTTCCATCATTTTAATAGACCACAAGATTTTAGATTTCCATTTCTCATAAACATACGTCCCATGCATAGAGACAAAAATATCATTCATATGGATTGAACACCTGGTAACCGACATTCACAATATGTATATAAGAATATCCCCATCATTCCGGGATCCTCCTTCGGACATGATATAAATTTTGAAGTACTAAAGCATCCGATACTTTGGATGGGGCTTGTTGGGCCCGATAGATCTATCTTTAGAGTTCGCGTCAATTAGGGTGTCTGTTCCCTAATTCTTAGATTACCAGACTTAATAAAAAGGGGAATATTCGATTTTGATAATTCAACCATATAACATAGTTTCGATTACTTGTGTCTATTTCGTAAAACAGTTATAAAAGTAGCGCATGTATTCTCAGTCCCAAAAATATATATTTCAAAAGCATTTAAAAAAAAAGGAGTGATGAAACTCACGCATATAAATATTGTAAAACAGTTAATAAAGCATTTGCATGTATTCTCAGCCCAAAAATGTAAAGAGTAAAAAGGGAGCAAATGAAACTCACACATATAAATATTGAAAAATAGTTATTAAAACATTGCATGTATTCTCAGCTCAAAAATATATATAAAAAGGGAAATAATGAAACTCACCATAATGTATTTTGTAGTAAAAATACATATGACAATATTGAACAATGCAGGGTTGTCCTCGGATTCACGAACCTATATCATTTGTATATCTATTAAAACATATATTCATAATCGAGCAATTATATATCTTGTTATTAATAATATACTTGTTATACCATATGTTATTTTAATATATTTAGTTTATATGATTTATATACCTATTACTTATTAATAAGAAAAACTGTATATTATATTTTTATATATTAATTGATATGATTTAACTAATATCTTTTTAACAATAAAAGTGTAGCGTAATGTATTTTTATGTATAAAAGTATCTATTTATAATAATATTGATAGTTTTTAATGATAACAAAGTAATAATTTTAATAAGAATGATCATAATGATAATAAGTTTAATAATAATAATAATACTAATAATTATATTAATAATAATAATGATAATATTTATAATAATACATATGTCACTAATAATAATAATACTAAAAGTGTTACTAATACTAATTTTAATCATAGTATTTATGTTCTCATGATAATACATATATTAGTTGTTAAAACAAATATGATAATAACCATGATAATAATAACAATATTCTTATTTATAACTATAATCATAATAATAATAATGATAACTAATAATATTTAATGGTAGTACATAATAATAATTAAAAATGGTAATGATAATAGTCATATTATTGATATTAACATAATATTAACAATAACAATAATTACTAATAATAATAATACTTATAATCATGTTAACAATACCAATTATAATTCTTTTAATAATTATAATACTAGTAGTATTATACTAATATCTAATAATAATAATAATAATAATAATAATAATAATAATAATAATAATAATAATAATAATAATAATAATAATAATAATAATAATAACAACAACAACAACAACAACAACAACAATAATAATAATAATAATAATAATAATAATAATAATAATAATAATAATAATAATAATAATAATAATAATAATAATAATAATGATAATTGTATTTGAAAGACTACCTTAAAGAGATTAGCTTCAAAAAAATAAATGACCCTGCTGGGTCTCGAACCTTAGACCCCTCGATAACCCGACAACCTCTCAAACCATTCCTCCGTCCCTTGTTTTTCTGATTATATACCCATACCATATTTATTTAACTCGTAAACTGAGTTCTTCATCTTCTTCATTTTTTTTAAAATGACACGAGCTCAGGAATAATCTTAAGAACAAGTTATTTGGTTTAGGTTATGGAATAAAATTGAAATGGAATACGTTATGTTTTGTTTGAATTGATTTAACATAACCGAAAAAAAAAACCAATACAGACGCTGAATGAAAAAAAAATAAATAAATAAAGAAGAACACAAATTCGATTTTTAACAAAGAGATGTTTTGAGACTTCAAAACCTTCATGAAATATATTAGAAATCCTTCCTAGAATTTCTATAAATCCTCAATTTTACTCGAATCATAACAGAAATTTCTAATTCGATTGAAGAACACTTGTTTGACTTTTTATCTCAAATAATTTGACTCGAGAATTGAAGCTTAATAAGAAGAATTCGAACTTGAAACTTTGCAGATAGTTTGAGTATGAAATTCCTAACACATCTGCATTATTACATTTTTAAAATTAATTCGAATTCAAGGTATGACCAAAAAGTTGGAAAACAGAGATGTCGAAATATGTTCATCCTCTTTCTGTTTTAAATTCCGAATTTGTAGTACATAAAGGTATCATATATAAATGATAATCGAAGGATTGAAGTTTGTATTACTCATGTGATCGATTTTTGTTGGTATTGCAAATTGATTACGACGGGTAACAATGTTAGACAAGAACAAAAAAAAATAATAAATAAATAAACCCGATTATGATATGTAATGAAATTCACTCATAAGTCGTGATAATATCTGATCAATTGGGTTGATTGAAGTGGACAAAGACAGATAGGAATCAATTACAGGCAGTAGAAAACAAATTCTGTTATTGCCTTTTATAATTCTTATATTTAAATATTAATAACAATAATAATACTAATTAATAATAATTAATTATATCCATAATAATAATCATAATATTATAAAAAAAACTTAATGATAATGATAATAATAATATGATGATGATATTAATAATAAAAATGATGATTTTAATAATAATCAAAAAATGATAATAATAATAATAATAATATTATTATTAATATTACTAATAATAATTCTAATTATAATAATATTACTATTATTAATGATAATAATAATATTAATAATATAAAAAATTTTACATATCAAAATTCATATCAATATGTTATATATAATAATTTCAGTAATACTGATATTATTTTAAATATTGAAAATAATAATATATCAATTATATTTTTAGTTGTAAGTAAATTTAATATTATATCTTATTAGTTATGTCCTTTTTAATAATTATATTATATATCCTATAATAACATTTAGTTAATATTATATATATTATTAATTGAATTCATATGTATACATATAGATTTATAATAATATATGTTTGTATATATATTCTTTTTAATAGTACTTAATTATTCTGTTTATTATTTTACGTAATACATTCTAATGATTCAATTACATTTTATTATTTCCACTACTTACATATATATATATATATATATATATATATATATATATATATATATATTTATATATCTATTTAGTTGTTTACAAATAATTGTTCGTGAATCGTCGGGAGTAATCAAATGTTAATTGAATCCATATAAATAGTTCAAAGGTCAAATGTATGCATGAACACAGTTCAAAGTTTATGAGTCTTCAACATTACCAACTTTGCTTATCGTGTCGATTATAGATTAAGATTAAGTTTAAATTTGGTCGGAAATTCCCGGGTCATCACACATCTAACTGTGGACAACTAGTTGTAGGTTACTAACGAGGACAGCTAACTTAATAAACTTAAAACATCAAAATGTATTAAAAGTGTTGTAAATATATTTTTAACATACTTTGATATATATGTACATATTTGTTATAGGTTCGTGAATCAACCAGTGGCCAAGTCTTACTTCCCGACGAAGTAAAAAAATCTGTGAAAGTGAGTTATAGTCCCACTTTTAAAATCTAATATTTTTGGGATGAGAATACATGCAGGTTTTATAAATGATTTACAAAATAGACACAAGTACGTGAAACTACATTCTATGGTTGAATTATCGAAATCGAATATGCCCCTTTTTATTAAGTCTGGTAATCTAAGAATTAGGGAACATACACCCTAATTGACGCGAATCCTAAAAATAGATCTATTGGGCCTAACAAACCCCATCCAAAGTACCGGATGCGTTAGTACTTCGAAATTTATATCATATCCGAAGGGTGTCCCGGAATGATGGGGGATATTCTTATATATGCATCTTGTTAATGTCGGTTACCAGGTGTTCCCCATATGAATGAGTTTTATCTCTATGTATGGGATGTATATTGAAATATGAAATCTTGTGGTCTATTATTATGATTTGATAATATATAGGTTAAACCTATAACTCACCAACATTTTTGTTGACGTTTTAAGCATGTTTATTCTCAGGTGATTATTAAGAGCTTCCGCTGTTGCATACTAAAATAAGGACAAGATTTGGAGTCCATGCTTGTATGATATTATGTAAAAACTGCATTCAAGAAACTTATTTTTGATGTAATATATTCTTATTGTAAACCATTATGTAATGGTCGTGTGTAAACGGTATATTTTAGATTATCATTATTTGATAATCTACGTAATGCTTTTTAAACTTTATAGATAAAATAAAGGTTATAGTTGTTTTAAAAATGAATGCAGTCTTTGAAAAATGTCTCATATAGAGGTCAAAACCTCGCGACGAAATCAATTAATATGGAACGTTTATAATCAATATGAACGGGACATTCCAGTTGGTATCAGAGCGTTGGTCTTAGAGAACCAGAATTTTGCATTAGTGTGTCTTATCGAGTTTGTTAGGATGCATTAGTGAGTCTGGACTTCGACCGTGTTTACTTGAAAAATGATTGTTTAACAAATTTTGTTGGAAACTATATATTTTTAACATATGAATATTATGTGATATATTAATCTCTTAACGTGTTTGATATTATGTGATAGATGTCTACATCTAGAACAAGTCCCATTGACTCACCTAATAATAATGAAGAGTCAAATATAAATTGGAATGATTCGTGGACTGATTCACAAGTTCCCGAAGAGGAACCGGAAGAAGAGTCGGAACCGGAAGAAGAATCGGAACCGGAAGAAGAAATAGAACCAGTGGGGGAAATAATAAAACGGTTAAGTAGAAGAAAATCCTCAACCAACCGACCAAAGTTAATTATGGTCAATGGTGTTTCCGCCAAGGAAGCAAAGTATTGGGAGGATTACCAATTCTTCGATGAATCGGATCCCGACAAGGATTCCGATGATGTTATAGAAATTAACCCAACACAATTTAATAAGGCAAAAGAGAACAATAAGGGAAAGGGCATAAAAATAGAGAAATTTGATTCCAAACCCGATGAACTTTATATGTATCGTCAACACCCGTATTTCTTAAGTTGTGACAATAACCCGGGAACCTCTAAACCACCAGGGTTTTTAAACCTATGTGGAAAACGACGGCTCGTATTAGGGGAACATCATATATCCCTAGAAACTTGGCAAAACGAACCAAAACCGAAGAAGAAGAAACGAGCGAGTCGGAATAAGATAGTTGTATTCGTGTGGTGTAATATATGTAATATAGTGTGCTTATGCTTTATGATATATGTAAAAATTGCTTGTATTAATAAGTATTTTTTTTATGAATCTAACTCTTATCTATTTTACAGTATAAAAACACAAAATGGATAGACAACCCAATATTTTAAGAGACCTACCCGGAGACATGATTGATGAAATCTTGTCTAGAGTCGGTCAGAATTCCTCGACACAACTATTTAAGGCGAGATCAGTTTGTAAGACATTCGAAAAACGTTCCAAGAATGCCTTGGTTTATAAAAGGCTTTCGTTCGAAAGATGGGGGATATCACATTGGGAAATCCATAAGTTACGATGTGTTTACTTTGACACATATATTGCGGGGAACCCAAATGCTATTTTACGCAACGGGTTAAGAAATTATTTTGACTTAATATATCCGAATATAAGACTTCGTGATTTAGAAAAAGCGGCTAACATGCAACATAAAGAAGCATGTTATGCTTACGGGTTAGTAATGTTCGCTTCTCACCAAAGTGAGAACAAGAACATCGGGCTACAACTATTAAACAAACGTTCCCACAAGTGACGGACTCAGTAGTTGGGGTGAGAAACAAGGTTTTTAGATTGTTACGGGACTGTTGGACATTACGTAACCCTCGTCCCTTTGATGACGTTACAACACGCTGTCTTATCAACGGCCATAACGGTTATGTTCCACAAGACTAAGGATGGGAAGTAGTCCTAGTAAAACCAGAATGCATGACTTGTTTCTAGACGTATGAATTACGTGTCTTTATTGCCTTTGCTGAACGACTTGTGTACTAGCTAGAATTATCTTCACAACTATCTTGTATTAAAGTTATTGTGTGCTATATTTCATGTTATATGTAAAATAAGCGGTATTGTAAGTTTGTAAAATATTGTGAAAAAGTTTGAACGCGAAATATTATTATAATCAGTTTTTCATATAGAATTGTAGTAGTTGAATTGTATATTAGCTACTAAGTATGAACTTAACGGGTAGGTACTACCCAAATTTAAACTTATAAAACGCTAATATGAAGAAAAAGCTTTTATAAATGAGTTCATATTATGCTACGAGATACTATTGACTACTCTTAATATTCTGTATGATTAACTTGTTTCATTTGACTATTTGAAGGAAATGGCACCGACTACTCGACAAACCATGAATATGAGCGAAGAGGAATTTCGTACCTTTCTTGCTGCAAACATAGCCGTAGTACAGGCTGTGAAAGGACCCGTCCTAATCCATCCAGACAAAGTCCATATCGATTACAAACGATTCACAATAGTTGGCTACATCGCGAGGTACTTGACCTCTATATGATACATTTTACAAACATTGCATTCGTTTTAAAAGACAAACTTGCTTTATATCGAAAACTGATGACATGCAAATCATTTCATAATATATTCAACTATAATTGACTAAATAATAATCTTGATGAACCCAACGACTCGAATGCAACGTCTTTTGAAATATGTCATGAATGACTCCAAGTAATATCTTTTAAATGAGCAATTGCACAGCGGAAGACTTCTTTCTTACCTGAGAATAAACATGCTTTCAAGTATCAACCAAAAGGTTGGTGAGTTCATTAGTTTAACATAAATAATCATTTCATAATTTTTAATAGACCACAAGATTTCATATTTCCATTTCTCATAAACATATGTCCCATGCATAGAGACAAAAATATCATTCATATGGATTGAACACCTGGTAACCGACATTCACAATATGCATTTAAGAATATCCCCATCATTCCGGGATCCTCCTTCGGACATGATATAAATTTCGAAGTACTAAAGCATCCGGTACTTTGGATGGGGCTTGTTGGGCCCGATAGATCTATCTTTAGAGTTCGCATCAATTAGGGTGTCTGTTCCCTAATTCTTAGATTACCATACTTAATAAAAAGGGCATATTCGGTTTAATAATCCAACCATAGAATGTAGTTTCATTTACTTGTGTCTATTTCGTAAAACAGTTATAAAAATTGCGCATGTATTCTCAGCCCAAAAATATAAAGGGTAAAAAGGCAAATGAAACTCACGCATATAAATATTGTAAAACAGTTAATAAAGCATTTGCATGTATTCTCAGCCCAAAAACGAAAAGAGTAAAAGGGAAAATGAAACTCACCTAATGTATTTTGTAGTAAAAATACATAGAACGACATTGAACAAGTATAGGGTTGGCCTTGAATTCACGAACCTATATCATTTGTATATATATTAAAACGTATATTCGTAATCAGACAAATTTAAATATTATTATTAGCGAAATCATTTTTATATCAATAACTTATATTCATTTTATAAAGTAAAAATATTAATTTCTGTTATGTTATATATTTAATTAGTATATATATATATATATATATATATATATATATATATATATATATATAAATATATATATTATTTGTTTATTTAATCAGTATTTTAATAATTCAATATAATATTTGAATGGATAACATTAATGATAATACTAATATTAATAATAATGACAATAATATTAATAATTCTATTGATGATATTATTAACGATAGTTTTTATAATAAATCTCATAATAATGATAATAACAGTAGTTTTTAATAAAATGGATAATTTAATAGTAATGGTAATGAAAATAATAATTTTGATAATAATACTTAATAATAATCCTAAATGGTAATAATAATACTTATAATAATATTTGTAGTAAAAATAATAATAATCTTAATGTTAATACTAATGTCTTTAATAATAATTATAGTTATGATAAATAATAATAATAAAAATGATACTTTTAATAATAATGATAGAAAAATGATAAATTAAATAATACCTTGAATAATATTAATAATAATAATAATAATAATAATAATGATAACTTTACTTAAATGATAATTTTTAATATTTTTAGTAATAAGAATAATAATAACATAACAATATTAGTAATAATAATAACTATAATGTCTAATATAATAATACTCTTACTAATAATGATATTAATAATGATTTTACTAATAATAATACTTCTAATAGTAATATTAGTGATAATATCTAACTTGGATCATGCTTAATTATAGTTTTACCCATTTTCATATTTGTATGCATAATTCATAATTTATATGTATATAATATTATAATCCTTACAATAACTCTTATCATAATACTAACAATAATAATACTAAATAATAATACTTAATACACCAATAATAACACAATTAATAATAATCTTAATAATAGCAATAATAAAATTAATAGGAATAATAATAATAACAATAAACAATAATAAAATTTGATAATGAGAGTTATACCCTCCTAAACGTCATCGAGCATAATCGTCATTCATCATCACCATCGTCCATTATCATCATGATCTTCATTATCGTCATCATCATACTCAAATCATAATCATAAAATAATAAAATAAAAAAAATTAATAATAGGTATGATAAATAATAATAATAACCATAATAATAATAATGATAAAAGGTATACCATTATCATTATCATTTTCACATTTCATTATCATCATTAATACATACACCACAGCATCATCATCATCATCATATCTCGGCATCATCATCATCATCTCTTCGGCATCATCATCATCATCTCTTCGGCATTATCATCATCTCTCGACATTATCATCATCTCGTACACCATCTTCATAATTCGACATCATCATCATCATTATAATTATCATAACTCGACATCATCACCATCATCAAAACTCGACATCGTCACCATCATCATAATTATCACTGTTCATCATCTCCTCCATCCGTCATCATCATTATCTCCTCTTTATCATTAACCTCCCTCATCATATCAATATCATCACCTCAACACCATAGTTATAATCTATGTATCATCATCATCATTATCACAAAACAGTAGCAGCAATAAAAGAGCAGCACAGCAGCAGTAGGTGGGTCTGGGTGGTGGTTTACGACGGTTGAAACAGAAGCAAAAGCAGTATGCAGTAGCAGTAGCCTGTGATGGTTTAATGGTGTTCTTTGATTGAAACAGACGCAGAAAACAGGAACTAGCAACTGCAGTTTTACGGTGGTTTTGGTGGTGGAGGTTGACGACGGTTTTCAAACAGAAACAGGATAGTTTTCGTGCAGTTTAGTAGTTGCAGTGATGGTGGTTTTAATGTTGGTTTAAGGTTTGTATGATCGTTGATGATTTTTCGAAGTAGAGAGGGAAAAAGATATAGAGAGAGAGGGAGGTGAAGATGGTGGCGGTTATAGTAGGGTTCCGGTGGTGATGGACTGTAAAAGGTGCCATGGTGGCAGGCGGTGGAGGTGAGGTGGTGGCGGTGTCTCTCCTCCTCCTCTCTTCCCGTAAGCATATACATATATTACATATATATATAGATATATATTATGTATTATATATAATATTTATAATATTTAATATTAATAATAATAATAATTAAAACATAAGATATTCACATGTGAATGATTGGAACATTATACAGTACGCACTCTGCCGACAGTTGATAGAGGATAGGTGTATCGTGTCCATTGCTAAACAGTTACGAAATAAAAAGTGTCCCTAAAAAATCCCAAATTTTTAGATTAAATATATTTAATTATTTCACTCATTATCTGATTGAAACTTGATTAAAAATGTTCGATAAATATTTATTTTCTGTTCCAATTTATATGTACGGAGTACCAATATTCAAACTAAAAAGGGTAAAAATATATTTAACAAATCTAAGATCTTCGAAATCAATTTGCAGTTCAACTTTTATTTCAATCCATCATGAACAAGTACTATATCTATATTAAAATTTATAAAACGTCAACCGAGTGTTACTAACGTTTACTAATTAAGCTCGAAATCAATTATTTTTAATATGTTCACATTCTATATAAAAACAGTTTTAAAATTAGTAAGTTTAATTACTAAAACAAATATATTATATATTTTTAAATAATTAAATTTAATATAACTTTATATATTTACAAATAATATTTATATACATAATTATATATATATATATCTATATATTTATAAATATTGTTTCCATTACATCGCATGTTATTTTACATATTTAATTCTAACAGTTTAATCATATATTATTTCAATAATATCTATATGCATCAATTTATATAGTTGTTCGTGAATCGTCGGGAATAGTCGAAGGGTAATTGATTACATTAACACAATTCAAAGTTTTTGAAAACATTAACATTACAGACCTTGCTTATTGTGTCAAAACTATATAAAGATTAAGTTTAAATTTGGTCGGAAATTCCCGGGTCATCACAGGCTGCGCTACATACCAACAATAACCTTGGATATAGTAGTACAGGAAATCGTGTAGGATGCACCTACAAAGAATTCACTGCCTGCAAACCTTTGGAATTTGATGAAACCGAAGGACCGATCGGATTGAAACGGTGGACCGAGAAGGTCGAAACGGTGTTTGCCATAAGTAAGTGTACTGAAGAGGACAAAGTGAAGTACGCTACGCATACCTTCACAGGTACTGCGTTAACATGGTGGAATACCTATCTAGAGCAAGTGGGACAAGATGATGCTTACGCACTACCGTGGTCAGCATTCAAGCACTTGATGAACGAGAAGTACCGTCCCAGAACCGAGGTCAATAAGCTCAAGACAGAACTTAGAGGGTTACGAACCCAAGGATTTGATATTACCACATATGAAAGACGATTCACAGAATTGTACCTATTGTGTCCGGGAGCGTTCGAAGATGAGGAAGAGAAGATCGACGAGTTTGTGAAAGGATTACCAGAAAGAATCCAAGAAGATATAAGTTCACACAAGCCCACCTCCATACAACAGGCATGTAGAATGGATCATAAACTAGTGAACCAGATTGAGGAAAGAATTAAAGAACAGGCAGCTGAAGAGGCCAATGTGAAGCAAGTCAAAAGAAAGTGGGAGGAAAACGGTGATAAGAATCACTAATACAACAACAAGAGCAATTACAACAATAATCGCAACAACTATCCCAACAATCGCAACATCAATCGCAACTACAACAAACGGCCTAACAACAACAACAACAACAGCAACTACAACAATCATCCCAACAACAATAATAACCGCAACAACAACAACAACAATCAGAAGCAGCTATGCCAAAGGTGTGAAAAGTATCACTCGGGGTTCTGCACCAAATTTTGCAACAAGTGTAAAGTATCATCATCTCTCGGCATTATCATCATCTCGTACACCATCATCATAATTCGACATCATCATCATCATCATTATAATTATCATAACTCGGCATCATCACCATCATCAAAACTCGACATCGTTACCATCATCATAATTATCACTGTTCATCGTCTCCTCCATCCGTCATCATCATTATATCCTCTTTATCATCAACCTCCCTCATCATATCAATATCATCACCTCAACACCATCGTTATAATCTATGTATCATCATCATCGTTATCACAAAACAGTAGCAGCACAGCAGCAGCAGGTGGGTCTGGGTGGTGGTTTACGACGGTTGAAACAGAAGCAAAAGCAGTATGCAGTAGCAGTAGCCTGTGATGGTTTAATGGTGTTCTTCAATTGAAACAGAAGCAGAAAACAGGAACTAGCAGCTGTAGTTTTACGGTGGTTTTGGTGGTGGAGGTTGACGACGGTTTTCAAACAGAAACAGGATAGTTTTCGTGCAGTTTAGTAGTTGCAGTGATGGTGGTTTTAATGGTGGTTTAAGGTTTGTATGATCGTTGATGATTTTTCGAAGTAGAGAGGGAAAAAGATATAGAGAGAGAGGGAGGTGAAGATGGTGGCGGTTATAGTAGGGTTCCGGTGGTGATGGAAGGTAGAAGGTTTAACTCCCCGTCAAAAATCCCTTTAACGGAATGTTAACTCTGGTCCCAGTGCTTGGCTTGACTTCTATGTAACAGCAATATCTTATAGCGGAAGCAATGAATACCTGAGAATAAAACACGCAAAACGGATCAACAACAATGTTGAGTGAATTTACAGGTTTTAGGTAAACAATACAGTATGTTTAAGAAATACATTTCGAAAACGGTTATTAGTGGAAGTTCACCAAGGTTCAATGTTAAAAGTTTGTAGACAACTCCGTGTCCCATTTCAAAAGTTTGTTGACACTACCATGTCAAGTTTCAATCATTTATAGACAATACCATGTCGAGTTTCAAATATTCGTAGACAATACCATGTCAAGTTTTATCTCTTTTGTTCGTATACCACAGTTTTAAATAACATTGTATAGTATCTGAAAAACAGTTATTAGAAAATAGTTTAAGTTCCTTGACCACGGGATTTTACAAGTACAACTCCAAGTTGCGAAACGTTTGCATAATCTATGAGCACCTGAATACTAGCAATGACCCGAGTATAGAATCTACTGTACCTGCCTTTACCTCATAAAAATGTTATACACTTGTACGAATGTATTATGTTCAAAGTAAATGCACCACAGTTTTTATAGCGGGTGAGGTTGTCAACCTAACGGATCCGTCCATCTAAATTGTACCTACACCGATGGTATTTAAAGTATTCAAGCTAGAGGCTTTGTGTACAAACTCAATATGCAGATATAGTACTCGTGTCAATACAAAAGCATTTGTAAAAATGTAAGTAACAATAGCGTGTATTCTCATCCCTGAAAATATGTAAAAAGCGGGACTGTAGACTCACCTTTGAATAAAGCTCGGATTGAAAAGTGGACAATTTACTTGTAAGGTTTATAGCCGAGTAATGCAACCTAAGTTTATGTATTTAGGTTGGTCAGTAAATATTTCTTAAACAAGTGTGGTTTCATAGTATAAGTTGTCTTATTGCTCGAATCGACGCGTTTCAAAGTAGAAGTCAACATACAGTCAACTAATTCATGCAAGTCAAACAAAGTCAACCGAAGTCAAACCGAAAGTCAAACTTGGTCAAAGTAGTCAACTAAATTCAACATCAGTAGGTTCATGTCAAATGTTGGTCAACATGTCAAACCTAAGTCAAACAACACGTTTTAGATCATAATTGGTCAATTTCACAATTTTAGTTTATCGTTGTGCACAAAGTTCATTTACATGTAGCAAACTTAGCATATTATCTCATAGTACAAAATTCAAGTAAACATGGCAAACTCCAGATCATAAGTATACTCAAAATCCATTCCAAAAAGTCAGGCCAGGGTCTCATACGATAATTAAAAGTCAGGAATCAGAAGGGGTACATTTGGGGTTCACCAAGTCAGTTTCACTGACCGCGCGCTGATTTGGTTTCGGCTATAACCGGAGTTAGGAACATGCAATTGATACAAGACCAGTGGCCTGATGTGGTAGCGTGGGGGTACGTGATAGTACTATATTTTACTACGAAATACGTTACAATTTACACAAGTTTTAATTATTTATTTACAAATGGGATATACCTAAACCTTGCTACAACACTATAGGCAGTGTACCTAATCGTACAGTAGTGTAGTTTTTAGTAAGTCCGGTTCGTTCCACAGGGAGCGGGCTTATTGCACACTATATTTTTAAACAATTATATTTGTACAAAATATATTATATTAATAATATATAAAAGGGGGTTTACCGTTTAATGACCGGTTTGTCGATTTTATATTTTAAGCAAAGCGTAAAGTAAATGACGATATTTAACCAATATAAAATAAATAACAATAATTAAAATGACAATAAATAAAAGTACGAGGAAATATGAAATAAAATATATTATGCTTATTTAAACTTCCGTAACTATGATATTTGACGTTTTGATTTTAATTTATTGTCCTGGGTTAATTGTCCTTTGTCCTGGATGTATTTGAAACCTATCTGGTTTTTGTCCACAATAGTTCATCGATCATAATTATAAAATGCTCGGCAAATTTAACCTTATGCCCGAAGTCAAATATTCTAACTAACTGGGGATTTGAACTGTAACAAGGTCTTAATACTTTGTTTAATGAATACACCAGGTTATCGACTGTGTGTAATCCAAGGTTTTAATACTTTGTTAACAATTACACCAATTACCCTTGAATGTAATCCACCCATGTTTTAATGAGTCAATTGACTATTAATCCATCCCCGTGTCCGGTCAAATGAACAATTATTAGTATTTATAGATATCCCGCCCATCGTGTCCGATCGAGCGTATGTGGTTATTTATATCTACGTCAAATTGTAAATCTCTATATTAATTTAATGAGGTATCATTTAGTTAATATAAATCCCATTAATAGCCCATAGTCTAATTTCCACAAGTGTCGTTTTTTTGTCCAAACCCCAATTATGGTACAAAGCCCAATAACCCCATATTTAATATTTAGCCCAACATCATAATTACTTCGGCTCAAATAAGCATAATAATAACTTAGTTACGAGACATTAATTTAAAAAGGAGAACATAACTTACATTGAGTATTTATCGCGTAGTGTTACACGGACAGAATTTCGACTTCAAAAACCCGTAAAATAACCTTTACATAACCCAAACTAATCTAATATAAAACTAACCTATACTTATATATATATATATATATATATATATATATATATATATATATATATATATATATATATATATATATATATATATATATATATATATATATATATATATATATATATATATATATATATATATATATATATATATATATATATATATATATATATATATATTTATTTATTTATTTATTATATATTACAGAGTATTATTATTATGTATATATATATATTTTTTTAAACTGCAGAAGCTCGTGGCCTTTTATAGGCATTTTGGAATCTGGCTGCTATGCGAGTCGTGGAGTTTTTGGCCTTCAAACTCCGCGAGTCGTGGAGTTTGATTTTTCAGCTCACAATTTTTTGGATCTTAGCTTGTCGACGTAATTAAATAATAATATAATATATAAATAATTTTAAGAATTATTTAAATATTATATTTTATTTATGTGCATAGTTGACTTGTAATTTTTGCACCGTTGCGTCGCGCGTTGAGAGTTGACTCATGTCCCGGTTCCGGATTTTCGAACGTCCTTTCGTATAATTTAATATCTTGTACTTTGCGTTCCGCAACTTGTACTTTTGTCATTTTTAGACGTTTCTTATCAATAAATTGAACCACTTGGATTGTATCTTGTACATTTGAGCTTTTTGGTCATTTGCGTCTTCAAATCATCGTTTTCGCCTTTTGTCTTCGCACTTATTTAATATAAACGATTACAACTTAAAATAGGACAATTACAACTAAATAATTTACATATTGGGAGGATATTGCTACTAAATATATGTTCATTTGGAGCACTATCAAATATCCCCACACTTGAACGTTGCTTGTCCTCAAGCAATACAGAACTTGAAATTAAATCACACGAATCACTTCTTTATTCTTCACACTTTATGAATCAGTGATTTTGATACGGCGGTATAAACAATGATAGTAACGATGTGGTTTACAGTCCCACATGACTATGAAAATGTAGATCCTTAAGGAAACATTTGATCTTTTTGAAAATTTAATCTAGCTTTTACCCTAGATAAGTTTTCCAGAATAATCCTTCACCGGTGTTGCAAAATATTTTTGTGGGTTTTGTGGGTTTCAGATTTGAAAATTTTAGCTCAAAACTTATAGTTTTATGTCACCCACTTACTAACCTTGTATTAGGAAAGCAACACGTCTAGTTTACTTGTCCCGTATATTACCTTTCGGTAAACTACCGTCCGGTTGTAAAGGAAAGCGATGAACAAGCAACTGTTAAGGCAATGTCCCGTGACTTGCTTTTGATTATGGTCTATAACGTGTCGAACGCAATTACTATCCTTTGTAGGAGCAATAGTAAAGCTCACCCTTATAATTTTTCGGCCTGGCACAAGGTCCTGTCTTCGACCATGCTATGCAACCACCGTTCTTACGGTTGACACCCGATTTGGTTCAGGTGACCTAATGAATTCCAGGTGGATTCCTAGGATTTTACGTTCAATGGTAATGAACGCATTGAAAATAGGTTTTCAGAAAACAAATCGGTTTGTAATTTTTGATCAAAATATTTTCTCGTTCAAGCTCGAGTTTATATATCATTGAATTCCATGAGTTTGAATTCTCAATCTTTAAGGTCAATCTCAAGGATTGAATAATATCAGTCTTAAAAGCTGATTTTTGATCTTTTAAGGAGATTATCCTTTCTGGGGATCTGATTCATTAGTCTTATCAAGCTAATTTGCACGGTGCCCCCCATTGTACGAGATAAATCCTTCTCATGGTTAGGATAAATCTGACCACTTTGCGACCCTGTTTGATGCTGAGGTCCGTGGATTTCCTGCTGATTTTAGAGATGACTTTTCTAGATTTTTCGTCAACCTACAGCTGGTCTGGATGACAACTTCATGACCTAAATCAAGAAGCGCGTTTCTTTTTCGGAAGACTTTACTTCCTTTTAATGATGGAATTGATTCATCGTGTAGATCCATCTTTTCTTTCAAATATATTACAGTAAATCTGGTAAAACTGATTAAAATCGTCCAAAACAAAAGTACCTGCAATAACTTTACAGAAACATGTGATAGATAGTTTTTAATTGAATAACTTGGTACATTCTCCCCACACTTATTTTCTTTCTTTGCCTTTTTATTCTCCTTTATTCCATTTTAAATGAATTCAATCGTTTTAGGGTGTTTCTCAATTTATGTCCTTTCCGAGGTAACGATAATTTCGGTATTAACACCTAGTTTTCATCGTTCATAAATATGTATAAACATGATTTTGACTTCATTTAGTTGAAACTTTTTCAAATTTTCACAAAATTTGGCAAATAAACTAAGTGCAAACCCGAGAGAATTTATAACCCTTCCCCACACTTGAGATCATGCAATGCCCTCATTTGCATGAAATCAGACTATAATTATAAATTCATGAGGGTGATTAGTGTAGAAAAGTAATTAAAAATACCCAGTTTGTAATTACAAAGCTCGTCGAATGATAGATGGCGCGCCTCATCGTTCATTCCTTCTTGTTTTATCACACATATTTTTCTTCAAAAACGGTTGCTTTTCTGAACTGTTTGCTAATCTTTAAAAATGCGTCTTTTACCCTAATTTATTATGCATGTTTATTAACGAGTTATGCACTAACCTGAACCCCTAATTTAACGTTAAGTGGGGTTAGACTTCCCCACACTTAGCTGACGACATGTGAAGTCGGTAGAATAAGTTCCACGAATTAAAATAGTAAGCCAGTTATTTACATCTCGGGTGGTGTATAATATATCAATGGGTTTAAAGTTTAGACTCACCCGATCGTCACTACTTAATTCTTTTTTAAGTGTAGCTTTTAGTAAATGGATATGTCTCTTTTCTGGTTCTTGGTCAAATGGATCGATATACACCGACATACTTATTTCTATAGGGTGGACAATTCCTAATATTTCCTTCATTTTATTCTCAGGATCAAAGTTTTCACCTCTATTACCCAATTGGGTGAAATTCGAGGTGTCATTATCTATTACAGCTCGTAGTTCATTTCAGGTGGATGACTCATCTATTGAGAATATTGGGTTGGAAGGTTGTGGAATGGTGAAGTTCGGTTTGGCCTCGGGGGTAAAATTTTCAACGTTATCGTATTACCAAGAGTACCAATTTGTCACCCTTACTTCTTCTTTATCCATTGATGGATCGATGATTTCGTCGGTAGAGGCTAATGTGTCGATATGTTGTGAAATTAGTAAGACTGAATAAAAAGTATCATCGGGATAGTTGGTGATTTCGGAGCTCTCGAATTCATCAAAATTCGATGATATGAGATTTTCTTGCACACGACTCCTCAGATCAACATGTGTGTAGTCTGATAGAGTTTCAGCTTGCCGGTTTACAAACTCTCTCATTTGTTCATTTTGAGCATTGAGTTCTTCGAGTTTGATTTTTCATATTGTCTAATAAATTTTCAGACACGTAATTTTCCTCGTCTACTGGTTGTTGAGTTTGTAAATATTCTTGGGAATAATCCCAATTTGAATTGTATTCTTCATAATCATTCCATTCAGGTTCCGTGGGTGCGTAATTTTCCATAGGAACGTAATAATAACATTCCCATGTTGAGTGATAATCTCCACAGATTTCACAACCAGTTATTGTTTCGTCATTCGTGATCCAAGATTGACCGAACGAATTGTCATCAATACCCGTTTGAGAGTATTGATTTAATTGATTTTGGATATCAAAAAGAGTTTCCATAGCCTTGTTTTCAAAATTTTCCATTTTATTGCGATGGCCAAATTTTAGCTACAATGTGGTGCATTTACTAATTATCCTATTAGTTATAAAAATAGAAAAACTTATATAAGTTGTCCAATTAATAGACTTTTCTGCTTTTGCTCACGTTTCGAATAGCCAAAAGATGCAGCAGGGAGCCAGAACCCTTTAAATCGGAAGCTCACAACTCAGCCACTAACAAATCCAACTATTACTACGAAGCAGAAAATTGTCAACGTCCATTAATTTAACCACTTAAATAATTTTTCTTTCCGTTTGAGATAGTAGATAAGAAATAGAGAAAATTTCTAAGTCCTAAAAACTAAAGCGTCGAGAAATAAGAAAGAAAAAGAATGCGCGTCGAAAAACGTCGAAAAATAAAAATAAGAAAGTAGCGAGTCGTGACTTAAAAGGCACTAAAATTTTAAAATCGTCGCAAAATTCTAAAGCACCTAAATCTTAGTCTAAAGAAATAGCACTTAAGGGATTTTACGGCAAAGCCTAAGAATCTATACATATAAAATAACTACGGAAAAACTAATTTTAAAACTAATTGCGAACGAAAAATATATAAAATATTACGATTACACTAAATAAAAGGATACAAATTATAAAAAGTGATAAAATTACTTATTTTTATAAAAAATATTATTTTTATATTTTTATTTTTATATTTTATAAAAGTATTAATTTTTTATATATTAAAACTAAATATAATTAATTATAACTAATTAATTTAAAAACTTAAACTAAATAATAATAATAATAAAGTAATTAGGGTTAAATAATAATAATAATTAATAATACCCCGTAATTAATGCGAAATAGGGTTTCTGGTCAGGCTGGTCAGGGTGGCTCCGCGAGTCGTGGAGTTTTAAGCCTGCAAACTCCGCGAGTCGTGGAGTTTGAAAAACGTGTTTTTTTTAAAAAAATTTATATTGTTTTTCTAAAAATATATATAAATATATTTATACAAAAATAAATTAAAAATATAGCGTTTCGCCGAGTCCCCGGCAGTGGCGCCAAAAACTTGATGTGGTAGCGTGGGGTTACGTGATAGTACTATATTTTACTACGAAATACGTTACAATTTACACAAGTTTTAATTATTTATTTACAAATGGGATATACCTAAACCTTGCTACAACACTATAGGCAGTGTACCTAATCGTACAGTAGTGTAGTTTTTAGTAAGTCCGGTTCGTTCCACAGAGAGCGGGCTTATTGCACACTATATTTTTAAACAATTATATTTGTACAAAATATATTATATTAATAATATATAAAAGGGGGTTTACCGTTTAATTACCGGTTTGTCGATTTTATATTTTAAGCGAAGCGTAAAGTAAATGACGATATTTAACCAATATAAAATAAATAACAATAATTAAAATGACAATAAATAAAAGTACGAGGAAATATGAAATAAAATATATTATGCTTATTTAAACTTCCGTAACTATGATGTTTGACGTTTTGAATTTAATTTATTGTCCTGAGTTAATTGTCCTTTGTCTTGGATGTATTTGAAACCTATCTGGTTTTTGTCCACAATAGTTCATCGATCATAATTATAAAATGCTCGGCAAATTTAACCTTATGCCCGAAGTCAAATATTCCAACTAACTGGGGATTCGAACTGTAACAAGGTCTTAATACTTTGTTTAATGAATACACCAGGTTATCGACTGTGTGTAATCCAAGGTTTTAATACTTTGTTAACAATTACACCAATTACCCTTGAATGTAATCCACCCATGTTTTAATGAGTCCATTGACTATTAATCCATCCCCGTGTCCGGTCAAATGAACAATTATTAGTATTTATAGATATCCCGCCCATCGTGTCCGATCGAGCGTATGTGGTTATTTATATCTACGTCAAATTGTAAATCTCTATATTAATTTAATGAGGTATCATTTAGTTAATATAAATCCCATTAATAGCCCATAGTCTAATTTCCACAAGTGTCGTTCTTTTGTCCAAACCCCAATTATGGTACAAAGCCCAATAACCCCATCTTTAATATTTAGCCCAACATCATAATTACTTCGGCTCAAATAAGCATAATAATAACTTAGTTACGAGACATTAATTTAAAAAGGAGAACATAACTTACATTGAGTATTTATCGCGTAGTGTTACACGGACAGAATTTCGACTTCAAAAACCCGTAAAATAACCTTTACATAACCCAAACTAATCTAATATAAAACTAACCTATACTATATATATATATTTATATATATATATATATATATATATATATATATATATATATATATATATATATATATATATATATATATATATATATATATATATATATATATATATATTACAGAGTATTATTATTATTATGTATATATATATTTTTTTAAAACTGCAGAAGCTCGTGGGCTTTTCTAGGAATTTTGGAATCTGGCTGCTCCGCGAGTCGTGGAGTTTTTGGCCTTCAAACTCCGCGAGTCGTGGAGTTTGATTTTTCAGCTCACAATTTTTTAGATCTTAGCTTGTCGACGTAATTAAATAATAATATAATATATGAATAATTTTAAGAATTATTTAAATATTATATTTTATTTATGTGCATAGTTGACTTGTAATTTTTGCACCGTTGCGTCGCGCGTTGAGAGTTGACTCATGTCCCGGTTCCGGATTTTCGAACGTCCTTTCGTATAATTTAATATCTTGTACTTTGCGTTCCGCAACTTGTACTTTTGTCATTTTTAGACGTTTCTTATCAATAAATTGAACCACTTGGATTGTATCTTGTACATTTGAGCTTTTTGGTCATTTGCGTCTTCAAATCGTCGTTTTCGCCTTTTGTCTTCGCACTTATTTAATATACACGATTACAACTTAAAATAGGACAATTACAACTAAATAATTTACATATTGGGAGGATACTGCTACTAAATATATGTTCATTTGGAGCACTATCATGGCCATAGTTCACAAACAAGTTAAACTAACACATATCAAAAATCGAGCAATTTTGGTTTAGCCAATTTGTACAGTTTATTCATGCAAGTTGAATATTCGGTTTTTCAGCTCAATCAGAATTTACATAAAGTATGGCTCTATTGTGCCCAATGCATAAGGTTTCAGAGATTGACATAAACTAAAAATAAGTCACATATAATGTTAAAATTCATATTCCAGAAGCTTACATGCTCATTCAATAAACACAATCCTCAGAGTATAAAACAGGGAGCAATTTACAGATTCGATTCTAGTCTCGCTAGTCACATTGGCACGCGATTATCCAAAGATCTAGATACAATTAGCCTATGATATCTACATGAAAGATGAATTACTTTTTGAGTAGATTTCAAATATGCAAAGCTTTAATCACAGAAGTTAACACATCTTATTATACAAGGTCGTTTTCATGCAAGTACTGTATAAAACTACTTTTACACTAATTCAAGCATAACTCGGGTTTCACATGAGCAAACGACATGATATCCTAGTCTAAAGTGTGTGTTTTTAAATTATCTTTCCAGTGGTATACGTTTCACATGCCAATTTGTAACACACAAATTGCAGTTTTCGTTTTGTTGCATAATTACATACCGAAACTTCAAACGATCATAACTTAGGCTATACTAAACGAAATCATGCGATTCAAGTGAGAAAATTTAATAGTTTTTCGATAGCTATCCATCTAAACACTTTTCAATTACAGAAAACAAAGTCACAAAACCAGTAGCATAGCAATACAATTCGTGATTACACCCTAACTCGCAATTCAGGCAATATAACGACTAATTACATGTGCAAACGTGACCAATTGAGCAATAGAACAACTAAATCATATGATAAATAATTAAATCTGGAAAAATAGAGTTTTTAGATCTTACCCTAATCATACAATTGTTGGTATAGATACGTAGGGCTCGTCGAGAGGAACATGGATATGCGATCAATTTAACGATCAAGCAAACATCGAGGGTGTTCTTGAAGAAAAGATGATCGATTTTGGTAAGTTTTTATGGGAGAAAGAAAAGGATATGTATGTGGTTCTAGTGTAAACAGAAATAGAAGAGGAAAAGATGGTGTTGTAGGGTTGTTCATATGTTAAATCATAGAGTGCATATATCTACATATGTAATATTGATTATGATATGTTAATAAGGAAAGAAGATAGTAATGTGGTATATTAGGTGTTAGAATTCCAATCCAAGAGTATAAGAACAATCTAATGGTTGTTTAGGTTTCATCTTTTAGCCAACTAGTTCATGATTAGGATTAGTTTAATTGATTAGGTTTTATATATATATATATATATATATATATATATATATATATATATATATATATAGATATATATATATATATATATATATATATATATATATATATATATATATATTTTATTACATATCTTTTGACTTTTAATTTATTTTTAATTATTATACTCTAAATCAATTTATGTAGTCATGACTAGCATGTTACCATATCATAAATTTCATATTTAAATTTCGGTTCACTAGTAAGTTATGTACTTAGTAACCCGAACGTACACCACCCATGAGCCAAGATTGATGGCTTCTTGGGTTGTTTTCATTTCAATTATATAAGAATTATAGACAACAGATAATTAATATTGTTTAATAACATCTCCATAATCATGTTAAGATAGAACTTACCTTTAAAACTAAATTGGCTTCGCACCGAAATCAACACATAAACTTCTCGATCCCTTTAGAGCTTTTCGACTTATCGTTTGTTATATATATTTTTCTAAACTATACCACTGGATTTGGGAGTGTTTTTATGAGGGTATGTGATGATATGCTATACAATTATATTAAATATGTATTTTTGAGTTTGGCCAAGGAAACTAACTCACCGTGTACCGCTAAGTCAGGGATGAGGGGCGTATATTTGTGAATGGGTATTTGACTCCATCAATATCTTAACAGATTCACCACTTTACCTTATCTCCTCACTTTATTTGAACTTGGAACAAGACAGCTTTATACTCATTATTAATTTTAATTGTAGCCCAAGACACCAAAAAATCTAATTTCGCCATATTATTTATTATTAGTGTTATTGTGATCTGAAGATGAATTTTATTAATAGTACTCCGTACTAATTAACTTTGTATACTTAGATTTATCTCATTTATAGATTAACGTATTTAATTAATATACATGTTTAATATGAGTTATTATGATATGATATGTCCCTCAAAATGATCTTGTAAATTGAGGTGGCGACCAAAATTGTAACACGGGGCTTGTTTTGGTTATTCGAGTGATCGTGAGATTCGTTTCTAGTTACCGTTAACCTACCGAATTCCCGGAACGTTAATCGAACGTTAAAACGCATCCACTAAGTTTAATTTATTAAAACACCAAATAAATTAAATATTTTTCAAAAGTTAATAATTATTAAAATAAACTCCAGCGTTTCGTTGCTCAAAAAGCAGTTATCCAACCGTATCGTTTTAATCGTATTTCTTTATCCGAAATATATTTTCAAATTAATATTAACCCATATTAATTATCGTAACCCTCCAAGGATCAAGTATGTATTTAATACACATAAACACATAAAACGTCAAGTAATCACCGTTAAATTAACTAACAGAAAGTTACGGAAGTGACGGAAAAAGCAGGGTTGTTACATTATACACCTGTTATTGAAAATTTCGTCCCGAAATTTTAGTGAGCGTCCGTTGAAGTAGTTTCCTCCGGAAACAGTTGCGGGTACTTTTGTCTCATTTGATCTTCACGCTCCCACGTGAACTCTGGTCCTCTTCTCGTGTTCCACCGAACCTTGATGATAGGAATTTTGCTTTGCTTTAACTGTTTGACCTCACGACCCATCCTTCTTTTTAACAAACAAGACCGGAGCTCGAACTATGACCTCCTCGGTCGTAAAGTTCACCTGGTTGCGCCAGCCACAGATCAAAGTATTACAATCCCGATGTTCTTCACCATGGGGAGTTCTTATTCAATGTGAGCACCTTGCTCCTCAGCTTGGCATTCATAGCCAACAACTCTTATAGCTCTATGGGTAAGGTCTAAACGGCGCGCGTGTCACTAGGGCTGCTCCTGGTACTAGATCAACCTGAAATTCATCTCTTGGTGAGGTGGAAGACCAGGTACTCCTCCGGGAGGACCTTTTAGGAAAAATTTCTAGCGGTTAGGATATCTCCGCGCCCCTCAAATTTTGATTCAATTTTTCTCACATGTGCCAGAATTTCGAGACATTCTCATCTCAGGTACTTCTGGACCTTCGAGTAATTAGTGTAACATGACGGTGTACTGATCTCCTCTCCGTACACCATTATTATCGGTGAAAGGAATTTGAGTAGCCTTCTGATCGGGGCTGCCTCGATTGTAACGTCAGATAACCGGTTTGTTTCAACCACGAGGTTAAAACTTCCCAGCTTAATAGTTCTATAGGGTACACGTTGTCTAATGAAGGTACAGGATTATAGACGTTGTGACCAAATTCTCTAGCGTTAAAACTTCTATCAGTGCGGGTGTTGACAGTATATATAAACGTTATGATCGATGAGCAAGAACAAACTCATGACAATTTCATGTAGGACGATACTGCACAAGGTGTAATGGCAACTCAACTAAAATCTGATATCCAATCAAAGGAGTCAGTGTAGATTTCCAAACATATGCGTCTCGCGAAAAACAGATGAAGTGTAGTTCATGTCAACACATTCAAAGTCGATTGGTGGTGTTTTTAGGTATAAAGAAATGATTACTGCTTAAGGAAAGCACGTTAGAACAGATTGAGGAGGGATACGGTAACAAGTTGTACTTACTAGTAGCAATGAGTGGTGGTGTTAGCGATAAGCAGCGATAGGTTGTGATGTGCAGTGATGATAGTAGTGACGAATAAGTTATTAGGTAGTATACTCGTATCATAAGTACACACATGCATATTAATGCACCCAATAATGCATAATAATTATCAGTCAGTAGACTCGTGTTGGGAAACAAAAGCGTGAAACTGCGGGTGGTTGAATGATAGGTAAGTTGGAAGTCAAGTAGGCAACATCTACTACGTATTGTGCGAGCTGTTACCAGGAATTCCTCCTCTAAAGACGTATCGAAAATGAGTTGTGATGCACAGTAGCGAGTAGTAAAATGTGGAGGTGTTAGTAGTGACGAGTAGTACTTAGTAATGGTAAGTCGTAATGAGTAGTATTTAGTAGTGGCAAGTAGCAAGTAGCAAGGGGTAGCATTAAGTAGTAATGACAAGCAGTGAGAAGTAGTGATCAATAGTGACTAGCAGTGAGAGGCGGCGTTGAGTAGTAGTAAGCAACGATAAATAGCAAGGAGTAGTGGTATAAGATGATGAGTATGTCCAGGCAGTGTCTTCGTAGTGCCAAGTAGAAATCAGGGATGACGGACAGTGTCGGGTAGTGACGAATTGTGACGTGATTACACGCTCCTTATAGGTTATAATAACAATTAAATCGTACAATGTAAATTTCTACTCATATTTCAAATTAAACGGTTTATGTTCTAAAAGGTATTTATCCAAGTAACCTACTTGACTCGCTCCCAATTCCTTATTTTGCGATGTCAGAACTTCTATATGAGTTACCGTAATGTAATCCCGGTCATTACATTACGCTATCTCACATTTCTATTCGACATCACTCCATAAGTTCAAGATGGCGTAATCAACTTAATTTAGTTAAATCTCGCGTCGCGTGTACGTATGTGTTTTGTCGTATGGTGTTCAGTTCAAGTCCATATCATATGAGTGTAAGGTGTATATGTACGTGATGTAATGTGTAGCTCTACATGTAGCATAGTGACACATACAGTGTAAGTACGGTGCATAAAATTCGTCCAAGACACACGGCTATAGACTAGACTTCACTAATGCATCCTACGGTGAGACACACTAATGCATCCTAGTTCCCTATTGTCATAACCCGCCCTTAACCATAAGGACGAATACAATAACATATGATTTCATCGCGAGGTATTGACCTCTATATGCGACGTTTTTCAAAAACTGCATTCGTTTTTACAATACAAACCATAGTTTTTATTACAAATACAAGGTTTAAACAACATAATAATGATTATCGTTTAGCGATAATCTTAGACTTACAAACTTTACATGTGATAATAACAATACGACTTCCAACATATTTTACATTACAAATCCTCCGATATGCAGTTTTATTTTTGAAACAAATATGCATACTCAAGATCTTGCTTAAATTCAACATGTTGCAGCGGAAGCTTTTAGTTATCACCTGAGAATAAACATGCTTAAAACGTCAACATAAAGTTGATGAGATATAGGTTTAATGCCGGCAGCGTTATGAATATAGACCACAAGATTTCATATATAAACGTTTTAATAAAAATATTCTAAGTTGTTGAGCACTTGATAACCATACTTAACATTTAATCAACGTCGAATATTCCCTTTATTATGAAATCTTACTACACCGTACCAAGTGTAGTCACCGAAACGAAGTACTGTGCAACCGTTGAATACTGGTCGTCCAGTCCGGTTGGGGTTGTCAGGCCCGATAGATCTATCAACAGGATTCGCGTTTACAATACCGCATGTAAATAGTAGTTACCAAGTTACAGGGAGATATGTCAGTGGTACAACTCAACGTAGAATATATAATTTTAATCACTTGTGTCCATAATGTAAATCATAAAATGCATGTATTCTCATCCCGAAATATTTAGAGTTTAAAAGTGGGACTATATACTCACCTTTTCCTTGAAGGTATTTAACTCGACTTGGTCTCCGATAGATATCACAAACCTAACCATATATATAATATATCAACATATTTTCTTTTCAAGTAATCATTACATATATATATACTTATAATACTTTTAATATTTTCTTAGTCCGTAGTTAGCAGTCTGTTGTTAATGGTCCACAATTAGTTGCTCAATAAAATAAATAAAGACCCCATCGTATTCGTATTGATCAGAATTAATCTCGACCCATGGTACCATGTTGTCAAATGACGTGTTGCGTACATAAAGTACCGTGTTGTCAGATGACGTGTTGCGTACAATCATGAGGTCTTATGATTAATCTTCTCGTGTTGTTTACGAGTGGTCCTGAAATATATAAAATCAAATCATAAGTAAATATATATTAAATATTATGTTAATTAGCCAAGATATGATTAATCCGATTTTGTCATAATATGATATATTACAGGTTTTGAAGTGTTTTAAAAATCAAATTAGAAGGATCTATTTAGTTTGCGAACAGATTTGAAATCATTCAAACTATGTTCTTGTTGTTAAAAATTTTATAACACAAAATAAGATAGCTATATAAATATGAATCGAATAAGATTATGAATAAGGTTACTACCTCAAGTTACTTGGATAAAGCTACTGGAAAAGATAGAAAATAATCTTGATCAAACTTTCTTATGTTGATTATAGGTTGTTCATGAAGCTAGTTCTTCATGAGTATTTGCTGAGATTGTGAAGAACACTTAGAGTTCCTAAGAGTGTGATTTTGGTTAGAGAAAGATGGTTGTAAGAATGAAATGAAAACCCAAGGTGATGGTGATACTTATAGGACAGTCTGGTTGTTGAGGGAACAAGGACAAATTATTGTGTTGAATTTTTGAGTAATAATTATGCTAGCTTACAAATAAGATTCCCTCTTATCTAGGGCAGATCTAAGGCTGATAAGGATATTGATTTGATGTGTATTTACCAATAGTAAATACGTATAGATGATGGGTATGATACGGTAAAATAAGCTCAAAATCGGGCTTTTATTTTGGGTCCAACCGGGCCAAAAATAAAATTTTAAGACATTTTTAATAAAGCAATGTTAGCCCAATAATGCGTTGCAACGTCTGTCTTTAAATTAGGCCACCAATAATGCGTCTTAAGATCTTGGTACATCTTTCCAACTCCAGGATGTATCGAGTATCTTGTCTTGTGCGCCTCATTCAATATCAACTTCCTTAATCCACCCAACTTTGGTACCCAAATACGGTTTGCAAAATATCAAATTCCGTCTTCCCGTATAACGAGTTGCTTCGCATACTTCTTCATTATTTCATTTCCTATGTTTTCTTTAGTAAGAACTTCTCGTTGAGCCTCTTTGATTTGTGAGTTGAGATTCATGCGAATTTTTATGTTCATCGCTCGTACTCGAATTGGTTCTCGTTCCTTTCTGCTTAAAGCGTCGGCCACTACATTCGCTTTCCCGGGATGATAGCGAATCTCACAATCGTAGTCGTTTATCAGCTCAACCCACCTACGTTGCCTCATGTTCAGCTGTTTCTGATCGAAAATATGTTGAAGGCTTTTATGATCAGTAAACACAGTGCATTTAACTCCATATAAATAATGTCTCCATATCTTCAATGCAAACACTACTGCCCCCAATTCTAGATCATGCGTCGTATAATTCCGCTCGTGAATCTTCAATTGTCAGGATGCGTATGCAATAACTTTCTTTCTTTTCATAAGGACGCAACCAAAACCTTGTCGCGAAGCGTCACAATATATCTCAAAATCATCGTTCCCTTCAGGTAACGATAAAATAGGTGCCGTGGTCAACTTCTTCTTGAGTAATTGAAATGCACTCTCCTGCTCAAAGGTCCATTCGTACTTCTTCCCTTTTTGTGTTAACGCTGTCAATGGTTTAGCTATTCGGGAAAAAATCTTGAATAAACCTTCTATAATAACCGGCTAAACCCAAAAATTGGCGTATCTGCGTTGGTGTCTTGGGAGTCTCCCATTTTTCAATGGCCTCAATTTTAGCTGGGTCAACCTGAATTCCTTTGCTACTAACAACATGAACAAAAAAAAAAAAATTTCCAAGCTGACCTGGCAGCTTGACCCCAGCTAGGGGCTCTGCCCCTTGGACCCCGCCAGGGGTTGCCACCCCTTGGACCCCGCTTATCGGGGGCGCTGCCCCCGAACCCCCGTCATAATCAAGATAAGTTCAAACAAGTGTGCACTCCACACTTCCCCAAACTTGTTCGATATTTATCAAGATTATTTTGGTTACAAATTAATCCCATTACACTTAAATCATATTGGTGACATAAATCACAACACATTATAGATTGTAAGTATATATGTCAAAGAACGTTACATATAGTTATCGTTTTGAAAACTTAAGTTAGTGGTCTCAAAGTATACTTATAACTCATTGTTGTTAGTTCACAATGAAATGTTAAACCATACTTAAATCATGTTAAATATGTATAGATATGTACATATACATAATCGTATAATTATCGTGTGTTATATAGTTCGTGATATCATCGGTCAAATTAGACGGTCAAACGTTGTGTAAAACTCTTTTCAAAAATATAAGTCTCAACAGTTTGGATTGCTTATCATGTTGGTAAGGTTTAATTTATGTAAATATTAATCTCATAAGTATAGAACGATCGGAAAATTCCGGGTCGTTACAGTACCTACCCGTTAAATAAATTTCGTCCCGAAATTTTAAAATTGTACCTATTTTGCGTTCTAGGGAAACAAATGTGGGTACTTTTGTTTCATCTGATCCTCTCATTCCCAAGTAAACTCGGGACCCCTTCGAGCATTCCAACGAACCTTAATGATTGGTATGTTGCTCTGCTTGAGTTGTTTAACTTCACGGTCCATGATTTCGACTGGTTCTTCTATGAATTGTAGTTTCTCGTCGACTTGGATTTCTTCAAGAGGAATGGTGAGGTCTTCCTTTGCAAGACACTTCTTAAGGTTTGAATCGTGAAATGTATTATGTACTCCGGCGAGTTGTTATGGTAATTCGAGTCGATAAGCTACCGGTCCAATGCGTTCGATGATCTTGAACGGGCCTACATACCTTGGGTTCAGTTTACCTCTTTTTCCAAAACGTATTACACCTTTCCAAGGTTACACCTTTAACATAACCATGTCACCGATCTGAAACTCTAATGGTTTCCTTCGGACATCGGCGTAGCTCTTTTGGCGACTACGGGCTGTTTTCAATCTCTCCTTGATTTCCACTATCTTCTCAGTAGTTTCATGGATGATCTCGGGTCCAGTTAATTGTCGATCTCCTACTTCGTTCCAACAGATAGGGGATCTACACTTCCTTCCATACAGTGCTTCGAATGGTGCAGCTTTAATGCTCGCATGATAACTATTATTATACGAGAATTCTGCTAATGGTAGATATTTATCCCATCCGTTTCCAAAATCGATCACACATGCCCTAAGCATGTCTTCAAGAGTCTGAATTGTTCTTTCACTCTGCCCGTCAGTTTGCGGATGATATGCGGTACTCATATCCAAACGAGTTCCTAGGGCCTCCTGTAGTGATTGCCAGAACTTTGATGTAAATCTACTATCACGATCGGATATAATGGAAATAGGTATTCCATGCCTTGAAACAATTTTCTTTATGTACAGTCGTAATAGTTTCTCCATTCTATCCATTTTCTTTATAGGCAAGAAATGTGCAGATTTGGTGATTCGATCAACTATTACCCAAATGGTGTCATAACCCCAAACAGTCTTAGGTAACTTTGTGATGAAATCCATGGTAATACCATCCCATTTCTATTCTGGGATTTCTGGTTGTTGAAGTAACCCTGACGGCTTTTGGTGTTCTGCTTTAACTTTAGAACAAGTTAAACATTCCCCAACATACGTTGCAACGTCTGTCTTTAAATTAGGCCACCAATAATGCGTCTTAAGATCTTGGTACATCTTTCCAACTCCAGGATGTATCGAGTATCTTGTTTTGTGCGCCTCATTCAATATCAACTTCCTTAATCCACCCAACTTTGGTACCCAAATACAGTTTGCAAAATATCAAATTCCGTCTTCCCGTATAACGAGTTGCTTCACATACTTCTTCATTATTTCATTTCCTATGTTTTCTTTAGTAAGAACTTCTTGTTGAGCCTCTTTGATTTGTGTGTTGAGATTCATGCGAATTTTTATGTTCATCGCTCGTACTCGAATTGGTTCTCATTCCTTTCTGCTTAAAGCGTCGGCCACTACATTCGCTTTCCCGGGATGATAGCGAATCTCACAATCGTAGTCGTTTATCAGCTCAACCCACCTACGTTGCCTCATGTTCAGCTGTTTCTGATCGAAAATATGTTAAAGGCTTTTATGATCAGTAAACACAGTGCATTTAACTCCATATAAATAGTGTCTCCATATCTTCAATGCAAACACTACTGCCCCCAATTCTAGATCATGCGTTGTATAATTCCGCTCGTGAATCTTCAATTGTCGGGATGCGTATGCAATAACTTTCTTTCTTTGCATAAGGACGCAACCAAAACCTTGTCGTGAAGCGTCACAATATATCTCAAAATCATCGTTCCCTTCAGGTAACGATAAAATAGGTGCCGTGGTCAACTTCTTCTTGAGTAATTGAAATGCACTCTCCTGCTCAAAGGTCCATTCGTACTTCTTCCCTTTTTGTGTTAACGCTGTCAATGGTTTAGCTATTCGGGAAAAATCTTGAATAAACCTTCTATAATAACCGGCTAAACCCAAAAATTGGCGCATCTGCGTTGGTGTCTTAGGATTCCCCATTTTTCAATGGCCTCAATTTTAGCTGGGTCAACCTGAATTCCTTTGCTACTAACAACATGACCAAAAAAAAATAATTTCCAAGCTGACCTGGCAGCTCGACCCCAGCTAGGGGCTCTGCCCCTTGGACCCCGCCAGGGGTTGCCACCCCTTGGACCCCGCTTATCGGGGGCGCTGCCCCTGAACCCCCGTCATAATCAAGATAAGTTCAAACAAGTGTGCACTCCACACTTCCCCAAACTTGTTCGATATTTATCAAGATTATTTTGGTTACAAATTAATTGAAATGTCCCGTTCTTATTGATTAAAAACGTTCCATATTAATTGATTTCGTTGCGAGGTTTTGACCTCTATATGAGACGTTTTTCAAAGACTGCATTCATTTTTAAACAAACCATAACCTTTATTTCATCAATAAAGGTTTAAAAAGCTTTACGTAGATTATCAAATAATGATAATCTAATATATCCTGTTTACACACGACCATTACATAATGGTTTACAATACAAATATGTTACAACAAAATAAGTTTCTTGAATGCAGTTTTTACACAATATCATACAAGCATGGACTCCAAATCTTGTCCTTATTTAAGTATGCGACAGCGGAAGCTCTTAATAATCACCTGAGAATAAACATGCTTAAAACGTCAACAAAAATGTTGGTGAGTTATAGGTTTAACCTATATATATCAAATCGTAACAATAGACCACAAGATTTCATATTTCAATACACATCCCATACATAGAGATAAAAATCATTCATATGGTGAACACCTGGTAACCGACAATAACAAGATGCATATATAAGAATATCCCCATCATTCCGGGACACCCTTCGGATATGATATAAATTTCGAAGTACTAAAGCATCCGGTACTTTGGATGGGGTTTGTTAGGCCCAATAGATCTATCTTTAGGATTCGCGTCAATTAGGGTGTCTGTTCCCTAATTCTTAGATTACCAGACTTAATAAAAAGGGGCATATTCGATTTCGATAATTCAACCATAGAATGTAGTTTCACGTACTTGTGTCTATTTTGTAAATCATTTATAAAACCTGCATGTATTCTCATCCCAAAAATATTAGATTTTAAAAGTGGGACTATAACTCACTTTCACAGATTTTTACTTCGTCGGGAAGTAAGACTTGGCCACTGGTTGATTCACGAACCTATAACAATATATACATATATATCAAAGTATGTTCAAAATATATTTACAACACTTTTAATATATTTTGATGTTTTAAGTTTATTAAGTCAGCTGTCCTCGTTAGTAACCTACAACTAGTTGTCCACAGTTAGATGTACAGAAATAAATCGATAAATATTATCTTGAATCAATCCACGACCCAGTGTATACGTATCTCAGTATTGATCACAACTCAAACTATATATATTTTGGAATCAACCTCAACCCTGTATAGCTAACTCCAACATTCACATATAGAGTGTCTATGGTTGTTCCGAAATATATATAGATGTGTCGACATGATAGGTCGAAACATTGTATACGTGTCTATGGTATCTCAAGATTACATAATATATAATACAAGTTGATTAAGTTATGGTTGGAATAGATTTGTTACCAATTTTCACGTAGCTAAAATGAGAAAAATTATCCAATCTTGTTTTACCCATAACTTCTTCATTTTAAATCCGTTTTGAGTGAATCAAATTGCTATGGTTTCATATTGAACTCTATTTTATGAATCTAAACAAAAAAAATATAGGTTTCTAGTCGGAAAAATAAGTTACAAGTCGTTTTTGTAAAGGTAGTCATTTAGTCGAAAGAACGACGTCTAGATGACCATTTTAGAAAACATACTTCCACTTTGAGTTTAACCATAATTTTTGGATATAGTTTCATGTTCATAATAAAAATCATTTTCTCAGAATAACAACTTTTAAATCAAAGTTTATCATAGTTTTTAATTAACTAACCCAAAACAGCCCGCGGTGTTACTACGACGGCGTAAATCCGGTTTTACGGTGTTTTTCGTGTTTCCAGGTTTTAAATCATTAAGTTAGCATATCATATAGATATAGAACATGTGTTTAGTTGATTTTAAAAGTCAAGTTAGAAGGATTAACTTTTGTTTGCGAACAAGTTTAGAATTAACTAAACTATGTTCTAGTGATTACAAGTTTAAACCTTCGAATAAGATAGCTTTATATGTATGAATCGAATGATGTTATGAACATCATTACTACCTTAAGTTCCTTGGATGAACCTACTGGAAAAGAAAAAATGGATCTAGCTTCAATGGATCCTTGGATGGCTCAAAGTTCTTGAAGCAAAATCATGACACGAAAACAAGTTCAAGTAAGATCATCACTTGAAATAAGATTGTTATAGTTATAGAAATTGAACCAAAGTTTGAATATGATTATTACCTTGTATTAGAATGATAACCTACTGTAAGAAACAAAGATTTCTTGAGGTTGGATGATCACCTTACAAGATTGGAAGTGAGCTAGCAAACTTGAAAGTATTCTTGATTTTATGAAACTAGAACTTTTGGAATTTATGAAGAACACTTAGAACTTGAAGATAGAACTTGAGAGAGTTCAATTAGATGAAGAAAATTGAAGAATGAAAGTGTTTGTAGGTGTTTTTGGTCGTTGGTGTATGGATTAGATATAAAGGATATGTAATTTTGTTTTCATGTAAATAAGTCATGAATGATTACTCATATTTTTGTAATCTTATGAGATATTTCATGCTAGTTGCCAAATGATGGTTCCCACATGTGTTAGGTGACTCACATGGGCTGCTAAGAGCTGATCATTGGAGTGTATATACCAATAGTACATACATCTAAAAGCTGTGTATTGTACGAGTACGAATACGGGTGCATACGAGTAGAATTGTTGATGAAACTGAACGAGAATGTAATTGTAAGCATTTTTGTTAAGTAGAAGTATTTTGATAAGTGTATTGAAGTCTTTCAAAAGTGTATAAATACATATTAAAACACTACATGTATATACATTTTAACTGAGTCGTTAAGTCATCGTTAGTCGTTACATGTAAGTGTTGTTTTGAAACCTTTAGGTTAACGATCTTGTTAAATGTTGTTAACCCAATGTTTATAATAACAAAAGAGATTTTAAATTATTATATTATCATGATATTATGATGTACGAATATCTCTTAATATGATATATATACATTAAATGTCGTTACAACGATAAACGTTACATATATGTCTCGTTTCAAAATCATTAAGTTAGTAGTCTTGTTTTTACATATGTAGTTCATTGTTAATATAATTAATGATATGTTTACTTATCATAATATCATGTTAACTATATATATAACCATATATATGTCATCATATAGTTTTTTTACAAGTTTTAACGTTCGTGAATCACCGGTCAACTTGGGTGGTCAATTGTCTATATGAAACCTATTTCAATTAATCAAGTCTTAACAAGTTTGATTGCTTAACATGTTGGAAACATTTAATCATGTAAACATCAATCTCAATTAATATATATAAACATGGAAAAGTTCGGGTCACTACAGTACCTACCCGTTAAATAAATTTCGTCCCGAAATTTTAAGCTGTTGAAGGTGTTGACGAATCTTCTGGAAATAGATGCGGGTATTTCTTCTTCATCTGATCTTCACGCTCCCAGGTGAACTCGGGTCCTCTACGAGCATTCCATCGAACCTTAACAATTGGTATCTTGTTTTGCTTAAGTCTTTTAACCTCACGATCCATTATTTCGACGGGTTCTTCGATGAATTGGAGTTTTTCGTTGATTTGGATTTCATCTAACGGAATAGTGAGATCTTCTTTAGCAAAACATTTCTTCAAATTCGAGACGTGGAAAGTGTTATGTACAGCCGCGAGTTGTTGAGGTAACTCAAGTCGGTAAGCTACTGGTCCGACACGATCAATAATCTTGAATGGTCCAATATACCTTGGATTTAATTTCCCTCGTTTACCAAATCGAACAACGCCTTTCCAAGGTGAAACTTTAAGCATGACCATCTCTCCAATTTCAAATTCTATATCTTTTCTTTTAATGTCAGCGTAGCTCTTTTGTCGACTTTGGGCGGTTTTCAACCGTTGTTGAATTTGGATGATCTTCTCGGTAGTTTCTTGTATAATCTCCGGACCCGTAATCTGTCTATCCCCCACCTCACTCCAACAAATCGGAGACCTGCACTTTCTACCATAAAGTGCTTCAAACGGCGCCATCTCAATGCTTGAATGGTAGCTGTTGTTGTAGGAAAATTCTGCTAACGGTAGATGTCGATCCCAACTGTTTCCGAAATCAATAACACATGCTCGTAGCATGTCTTCAAGCGTTTGTATCGTCCTTTCGCTCTGCCCATCAGTTTGTGGATGATAGGCAGTACTCATGTCTAGACGAGTTCCTAATGCTTGCTGTAATGTCTGCCAGAATCTTGAAATAAATCTGCCATCCCTATCAGAGATAATAGAGATTGGTATTCCATGTCTGGAGACGACTTCCTTCAAATACAGTCGTGCTAACTTCTCCATCTTGTCATCTTCTCTTATTGGTAGGAAGTGTGCTGATTTGGTGAGACGATCAACTATTACCCAAATAGTATCAAAACCACTTGCAGTCCTTGGCAATTTAGTGATGAAATCCATGGTAATGTTTTCCCATTTCCATTCCGGGATTTCGGGTTGTTGAAGTAGACCTGATGGTTTCTGATGCTCAGCTTTGACCTTAGAACACGTCAAACATTCTCCTACGTATTTAGCAACATCGGCTTTCATACCCGGCCACCAAAAATGTTTCTTGAGATCCTTGTACATCTTCCCCGTTCCAGGATGTATTGAGTATCTGGTTTTATGAGCTTCTCTAAGTACCATTTCTCTCATATCTCCAAATTTTGGTACCCAAATCCTTTCAGCCCTATACCGGGTTCCGTCTTCTCGAATATTAAGATGCTTCTCCGATCCTTTGGGTATTTCATCCTTTAAATTTCCCTCTTTTAAAACTCCTTGTTGCGCCTCCTTTATTTGAGTAGTAATGTTATTATGAATCATTATATTCATAGATTTTACTCGAATGGGTTCTCTATCCTTCCTGCTCAAGGCATCGGCTACCACATTTGCCTTCCCCGGGTGGTAACGAATCTCAAAATCGTAATCATTCAATAATTCAATCCACCTACGCTGCCTCATATTCAGTTGTTTCTGATTAAATATGTGTTGAAGACTTTTGTGGTCGGTATATATAATACTTTTGACCCCATATAAGTAGTGCCTCCAAGTCTTTAATGCAAAAACAACCGCGCCTAATTCCAAATCATGCGTCGTATAATTTTATTCGTGAATCTTCAATTGTCTAGACGCATAAGCAATCACCTTCGTTCGTTGCATTAATACACAACCGAGACCTTGCTTTGATGCGTCACAATAAATCACAAAATCATCATTCCCTTCAGGCAATGACAATATAGGTGCCGTAGTTAGCTTTTTCTTCAATAACTGAAACGCTTTCTCTTGTTCATCATTCCATTCAAATTTCTTCCCTTTATGCGTTAATGCAGTCAAGGGTTTTGCTATTCTGGAAAAGTCTTGGATGAACCTTCTGTAGTAACCAGCTAGTCCTAAAAACTGGCGTATGTGTTTCGGAGTTTTCGGGGTTTCCCACTTTTCAACAGTTTCTATCTTTGCCGGATCCACCTTAATACCTTCTTTGTTCACTATGTGACCGAGGAATTGAACTTCTTCCAACCAAAATGCACACTTTGAAAACTTAGCGTACAATTCTTCCTTCCTCAATACTTCTAACACTTTTCTCAAATGTTCACCGTGTTCTTGGTCATTCTTTGAGTAAATAAGTATGTCATCAATGAAAACAATGACAAACTTGTCAAGGTATGGTCCACACACTCGGTTCATAAGGTCCATGAACACAGCTGGTGCATTAGTTAAACCAAACGGCATGACCATAAACTCGTAATGACCGTAACGTGTTCTGAAAGCAGTCTTTGGAATATCATCTTCTTTCACCCGCATTTGATGATACCCGGAACGTAAGTCAATCTTTGAATAAACAGACGAGCCTTGTAGTTGATCAAATAAGTCGTCGATTCTCGGTAGTGGGTAGCGGTTCTTGATGGTAAGTTTGTTCAACTCTCGGTAGTCGATACACAACCTGAATGTACCATCTTTCTTCTTGACAAACAAAACAGGAGCTCCCCACGGTGATGTGCTTGGTCGAATGAAACCACGCTCTAAAAGTTCTTGTAATTGGCTTTGCAGTTCTTTCATCTCGCTGGGTGCGAGTCTGTAAGGAGCACGAGCTATTGGTGCAGCTCCTGGTACAAGATCTATTTGAAATTCAACGGATCGATGTGGGGGTAATCCCGGTAATTCTTTCGGAAATACATCGGGAAATTCTTTTGCAATGGGAACATCATTGATGCTCTTTTCTTCAGTTTGTACTTTCTCGACGTGTGCTAGAACAGCATAGCAACCTTTTCTTATTAGTTTTTGTGCCTTCAAATTACTAATAAGATGTAGCTTCGTGTTGCCCTTTTCTCCGTACACCATTAAGGGTTTTCCTTTTTCTCGTATGCTGCGAATTGCATTTTTGTAACAAACGATCTCCGCTTTCACTTCTTTCAACCAATCCATACCGATTATCACATCAAAACTCCCTAACTCTACTGGTATCAAATCAATCTTAAATGTTTCGCTAACCAGTTTAATTTCTCGATTCCGACATATATTATCTGCTGAAATTAATTTACCATTTGCTAATTCGAGTAAAAATTTACTATCCAAAGGCGTCAATGGACAACTTAATTTAGCACAAAAATCTCTACTCATATAGCTTCTATCCGCACCCGAATCAAATAAAACGTAAGTAGATTTATTGTCAATAAGAAACGTACCCGTAACAAGCTCCGGGTCTTCCTGTGCCTCTACCGCATTAATATTGAAAACTCTTCCACGGCCTTGTCCATTCGTGTTCTCCTGGTTCGGGCAATTTCTAATAATGTGGCCTGGTTTTCCACATTTATAACAAACTACATTGGCATAACTTGCTCCGACACTACTTGCTCCGCCATTACTCGTTCCGACACCATTTGTTCCTTTCGTTCTATTAACCCCTGGTCCGTAGACCTCACACTTCGCCGCGCTATGACCATTTCTTTTACACTTGTTGCAAAATTTGGTGCAGAACCCCGAGTGATTCTTTTCACACCTTTGGCATAGTTGCTTCTGATTGTTGTTGTTGTTGCGGTTATTATTGTTGTTGGGATGATTGTTGTAGTTGCTGTTGTTGTTGTTGTTGTTGTTGTTGTTGTTGGGCCGTTTGTTGTAGTTGCGATTGATGTTGCGATTGTTGGGATAATTGTTGCGATTATTGTTGTAATTGCTGTTGTTGTTGTATTGGTGATTCTTATCACCGTTTTCCTCCCACTTTCTTTTGACTTGCTTCACATTGGCCTCTTCAGCAGTCTGTTCTTTAATTCTTTCTTCAATCTGGTTCACTAGTTTGTGAGCCATTCTACATGCCTGTTGTATGGAGGCGGGCTCGTGTGAACTTATATCTTTTTGGATTCTTTCCGGTAATCCTTTCACAAACGCGTCGATCTTCTCTTCCTCATCTTCGAATGCTCCCGGACACAATAGGCACAATTCTGTGAATCGTCTTTCGTACGTGGTAATATCAAATCCTTGGGTTCGTAACCCTCTAAGTTCTGTCTTGAGCTTATTGACCTCAGTTCTGGGACGGTACTTCTCGTTCATCAAGTGCTTGAATGCTGACCACGGTAGTGCGTACGCATCATCTTGTCCCACTTGCTCTAGATAGGTATTCCACCATGTTAACGCAGAACCTGTGAAGGTATGCGTAGCGTACTTCACTTTGTCCTCTTCAGTACACTTACTTATGGCAAACACCGATTCAACCTTCTCGGTCCACCGTTTCAATCCGATCGGTCCTTCGGTTCCATCAAATTCCAAAGGTTTGCAGGCAGTGAATTCTTTGTAGGTGCATCCTACACGATTTCCTGTACTGCTAGATCCAAGGTTATTGTTGGTATGTAGCGCAGCCTGTACTGCGGCTATGTTTGAAGCTAGAAAAGTACGGAATTCCTCTTCATTCATATTCACGGTGTGTCGAGTAGTCGGTGCCATTTCCTTCAAAATAGTTAAATGGAACAAGTTAATCATACAGAATATTAAGAGTAGTTAATAGTATTTCGTAGCATAATATGAACTCATTTATAAAAGCTTTTTCTTCATATTAGCGTTTTATAAGTTTAAATTCGGGTAGTACCTACCCGTTAAGTTCATACTTAGTAGCTAATATACAATTCAACTACTACAATTCTATATGAAAAACTGATTATAATAATATTTCGCGTTCAAACTTTTATACAATATTTTACAAACTTACAATACCGCTTATTTTACATAAAGCATGAAATATAGCACACAATAGCTTTGATACAAGATAGTTGTGAAGACAATTCTAGCTAGTACACAAGTCGTTCAGCAAAGGCAATAAATACACGTAATTCATACGTCCAGAAACAAGTCATGCATTCTGGTTTTACTATGACTACTTCCCATCCTTGGTCTTGTGCAACATAACCGTTATGGCCGTTGATAAGACAGCGTGTTGTAACGTCATCAAAGGGACGAGGGTTACGTAATGTCCAACAGTCCCGTAATAATCTAAAAACCTCATTTCTTACCCCAATTACCGACTCCGTCACTTGTGGAAACGTTTTGTTTAATAGTTGTAGCCCGATGTTCTTGTTCTCACTTTGGTGAGAAGCGAACATTACTAATCCGTAAGCATAACATGCTTCTTTATGTTGCATGTTAGCCGCTTTTTCTAAATCACGAAGTCCAATATTCGGATATATTGAGTCAAAATAATTTCTTAACCCGTTGCGTAAAATAGCATTTGGGTTCCCCGCAATATATGCGTCAAAGTAAACACATCGTAACTTATGGGTTTCCCAATGTGATATCCCCCATCTTTCAAACGAAAGTCTCTTATAAACCAAGACATTCTTGGAACGTTCTTCGAATGTCTTACAAACTGATCTCGCCTTAAATAGTTGTGCCGAAGAATTCTGGCCGACTCTAGACAAGATTTCATCAATCATGTCTCCGGGTAGGTCTCTTAAAATATTGGGTTGTCTATCCATTTTGTATTTTTAAACTGTAAAATAGACAAGAGTTAGATTCATAAAAAAAAATACTTATTAATACAAGCAATTTTTACATATATCATAAAGCATAAGAACACTATATTCCATATATTACACCACACGAATACAACTATCTTATTCCGACTCGCTCGTTTCTTCTTCTTCGGTTTTGGTTCGTTTTGCCAAGTTTCTAGGGATATATGATGTTCCCCTAATACGAACCGTCGTTGTCCACATTGGTTTAGAAAAACCTGGTGGTTTAGAGGTTCCCGGGTCATTGTTACAACTTAAGGACTTCGGGGGTTGACGATACATATAAAGTTCATCGGGGTTGGAATTAGATTTCTCTATTTTTATGCCCTTTCCCTTATTATTTTCTTTTGCCTTTTTAAATTCAGTTGGGGTAATTTCTATAACATCATCGGAATTCTCGTCGGAATCCGATTCATCGGAGAATTGGTAATCCTCCCAATATTTTGCTTCCTTGGCGGAAACACCATTGACCATAATTAACTTTGGTCGGTTGGTTGAGGATTTTCTTTTACTTAACCGTTTTATTATTTCCCCCTCCGGTTCTATTTCTTCATCCGGTTCCGATTCTTCTTCCGGTTCCGATTCTTCTTCCGGTTCCGACTCTTCTTCCGGTTCCTCTTCGGGAACTTGTGAATCAGTCCACAAATCATTCCAATTTACATTTGACTCTTCATTATTATTAGGTGAGTCAATGGGACTTGTTCTAGAGGTAGACATCTATCACATAATATCAAACACGTTAAGAGATTAATATATCACATAATATTCATATGTTAAAAATATATAGTTTCCAACAAAAATGTTAAGCAATCATTTTTAAAGAAAACACGGTCGAAGTCCAGACTCACTAATGCATCCTAACAAACTCGATAAGACACACTAATGCAAATTTTCTGGTTCTCTAAGACCAACGCTCGGATACCAACTGAAATGTCCCGTTCTTATTGATTAAAAACGTTCCATATTAATTGATTTCGTTGCGAGGTTTTGACCTCTATATGAGACGTTTTTCAAAGACTGCATTCATTTTTAAACAAACCATAACCTTTATTTCATCAATAAAGGTTTAAAAAGCTTTACGTAGATTATCAAATAATGATAATCTAATATATCCTGTTTACACACGACCATTACATAATGGTTTACAATACAAATATGTTACAACAAAATAAGTTTCTTGAATGCAGTTTTTACACAATATCATACAAGCATGGACTCCAAATCTTGTCCTTATTTAAGTATGCGACAGCGGAAGCTCTTAATAATCACCTGAGAATAAACATGCTTAAAACGTCAACAAAAATGTTGGTGAGTTATAGGTTTAACCTATATATATCAAATCGTAACAATAGACCACAAGATTTCATATTTCAATACACATCCCATACATAGAGATAAAAATCATTCATATGGTGAACACCTGGTAACCGACAATAACAAGATGCATATATAAGAATATCCCCATCATTCCGGGACACCCTTCGGATATGATATAAATTTCGAAGTACTAAAGCATCCGGTACTTTGGATGGGGTTTGTTAGGCCCAATAGATCTATCTTTAGGATTCGCGTCAATTAGGGTGTCTGTTCCCTAATTCTTAGATTACCAGACTTAATAAAAAGGGGCATATTCGATTTCGATAATTCAACCATAGAATGTAGTTTCACGTACTTGTGTCTATTTTGTAAATCATTTATAAAACCTGCATGTATTCTCATCCCAAAAATATTAGATTTTAAAAGTGGGACTATAACTCACTTTCACAGATTTTTACTTCGTCGGGAAGTAAGACTTGGCCACTGGTTGATTCACGAACCTATAACAATATATACATATATATCAAAGTATGTTCAAAATATATTTACAACACTTTTAATATATTTTGATGTTTTAAGTTTATTAAGTCAGCTGTCCTCGTTAGTAACCTACAACTAGTTGTCCACAGTTAGATGTACAGAAATAAATCGATAAATATTATCTTGAATCAATCCACGACCCAGTGTATACGTATCTCAGTATTGATCACAACTCAAACTATATATATTTTGGAATCAACCTCAACCCTGTATAGCTAACTCCAACATTCACATATAGAGTGTCTATGGTTGTTCCGAAATATATATAGATGTGTCGACATGATAGGTCGAAACATTGTATACGTGTCTATGGTATCTCAAGATTACATAATATATAATACAAGTTGATTAAGTTATGGTTGGAATAGATTTGTTACCAATTTTCACGTAGCTAAAATGAGAAAAATTATCCAATCTTGTTTTACCCATAACTTCTTCATTTTAAATCCGTTTTGAGTGAATCAAATTGCTATGGTTTCATATTGAACTCTATTTTATGAATCTAAACAAAAAAAATATAGGTTTCTAGTCGGAAAAATAAGTTACAAGTCGTTTTTGTAAAGGTAGTCATTTCAGTCGAAAGAACGACGTCTAGATGACCATTTTAGAAAACATACTTCCACTTTGAGTTTAACCATAATTTTTGGATATAGTTTCATGTTCATAATAAAAATCATTTTCTCAGAATAACAACTTTTAAATCAAAGTTTATCATAGTTTTTAATTAACTAACCCAAAACAGCCCGCGGTGTTACTACGACGGCGTAAATCCGGTTTTACGGTGTTTTTCGTGTTTCCAGGTTTTAAATCATTAAGTTAGCATATCATATAGATATAGAACATGTGTTTAGTTGATTTTAAAAGTCAAATTAGAAGGATTAACTTTTGTTTGCGAACAAGTTTAGAATTAACTAAACTATGTTCTAGTGATTACAAGTTTAAACCTTCGAATAAGATAGCTTTATATGTATGAATCGAATGATGTTATGAACATCATTACTACCTTAAGTTCCTTGGATGAACCTACTGGAAAAGAGAAAAATGGATCTAGCTTCAACGGATCCTTGGATGGCTCGAAGTTCTTGAAGCATAATCATGACACGAAAACAAGTTCAAGTAAGATCATCACTCGAAATAAGATTGTTATAGTTATAGAAATTGAACCAAAGTTTGAATATGATTATTACCTTGTATTAGAATGATAACCTACTGTAAGAAACAAAGATTTCTTGAGGTTGGATGATCACCTTACAAGATTGGAAGTGAGCTAGCAAACTTGAAAGTATTCTTGATTTTATGTAACTAGAACTTGTAGAATATATGAAGAACACTTAGAACTTGAAGATAGAACTTGAGAGAGATCAATTAGATGAAGAAAATTGAAGTATGAAAGTGTTTGTAGGTGTTTTTGGTCGTTGGTGTATGGATTAGATATAAAGGATATGTAATTTTGTTTTCATGTAAATAAGTCATGAATGATTACTCATATTTTTGTAATTTTATGAGATATTTCATGCTAGTTGCCAAATGATGGTTCCCACATGTGTTAGGTGACTCACATGGGCTGCTAAGAGCTGATCATTGGAGTGTATATACCAATAGTACATACATCTAAAAGCTGTGTATTGTACGAGTACGAATACGGGTGCATACGAGTAGAATTGTTGATGAAACTGAACGAGAATGTAATTGTAAGCATTTTTGTTAAGTAGAAGTATTTTGATAAGTGTATTGAAGTCTTTCAAAAGTGTATAAATACATATTAAAACACTACATGTATATACATTTTAACTGAGTCGTTAAGTCATCGTTAGTCGTTACATGTAAGTGTTGTTTTGAAACCTTTAGGTTAACGATCTTGTTAAATGTTGTTAACCCAATGTTTATAATAACAAAAGAGATTTTAAATTATTATATTATCATGATATTATGATGTACGAATATCTCTTAATATGATATATATACATTAAATGTCGTTACAACGATAAACGTTACATATATGTCTCGTTTCAAAATCATTAAGTTAGTAGTCTTGTTTTTACATATGTAGTTCATTGTTAATATAATTAATGATATGTTTACTTATCATAATATCATGTTAACTATATATATAACCATATATATGTCATCATATAGTTTTTTTACAAGTTTTAACGTTCGTGAATCACCGGTCAACTTGGGTGGTCAATTGTCTATATGAAACCTATTTCAATTAATCAAGTCTTAACAAGTTTGATTGCTTAACATGTTGGAAACATTTAATCATGTAAACATCAATCTCAATTAATATATATAAACATGGAAAAGTTCGGGTCACTACATTAATCCCATTACACTTAAATCATATTGGTGACATAAATCACAACACATTATAGATTGTAAGTATATATGTCAAAGAACGTTACATATAGTTATCGTTTTGAAAACTTAAGTTAGTGGTATCAAAGTATACTTATAACTCATTGTTGTTAGTTCACAATGAAATGTTAAACCATCCTTAAATCATGTTAAATATGTATAGATATGTACATATACATAATCGTATAATTATCGTGTGTTATATAGTTCGTGATATCATCGGTCAAATTGGACGGTCAAACGTTGTGTAAAACTCTTTTCAAAAATATAAGTCTCAACAGTTTGGATTGCTTATCATGTTGGTAAGGTTTAATTTATGTAAATATTAATCTCATAAGTATAGAACGATCAGAAAATTCCGGGTCGTTACACCTATAGCCAAAGCTCTGATACCATCTTTAACACCCCGTCAAAAATCCCTTTAACGGAATGTTAACTCTGGTCCCAGTGCTTGGCTTGACTTCTATGTAACAGCAATATATTACAGCGGAAGCAATGAATACCTGAGAATAAAACACGCAAAATGGATCAACAACAATGTTGAGTGAATTTACAGGTTTTAGGTAAACAATACAGTATGTTTAAGAAATACATTTCGAAAACGGTTATTAGTGGAAGTTCACCAAGGTTCAATGTTAAAAGTTTGTAGACAACTCCGTGTCCCATTTCAAAAGTTTATTGACACTACCATGTCAAGTTTCAATCATTTGTAGACAATACCATGTCGAGTTTCAAATATTCGTAGACAATACCATGTCAAGTTTTATCTCATTTGTTCGTATACCACAGTTTTAAATAACGTTGTATAGTATCTGAAAAACAGTTATTAGAAAATAGTTTAAGTTCCTTGACCACGGGATTTTACAAGTACAACTCCAAGTTGCGAAATGTTTGCATAATCTATGAGCACCTGAATACTAGCAATGACCCGAGTATAGAATCCACTGTACCTGCCTTTACCTCATAAAAATGTTATACACTTGTACGAATGTATTATGTTCAAAGTAAATGCACCACAGTTTTTATAGCGGGTGAGGTTGTCAACCTAACGGATCCGTCCATCTAAATTGTGCCTACACCGATGGTATTTAAAGTATTCAAGCTAGAGGCTTTGTGTACAAACTCAATATGCAGATATAGTACTCGTGTCAATACAAAAGCATTTGTAAAAATGTGAGTAATAATAGCGTGTATTCTCATCCCTGAAAATATGTAAAAAGCGGGACTGTAGACTCACCTTTGAATAAAGCTCGGATTGAAAAGTGGACAATTTACTTGTACGGTTTATAGCCGAGTAATGCAACCTAAGTTTATGTATTTAGGTTGGTCAGTAAATATTTCTTAAACAAGTGTGGTTTCATAGTATAAGTTGTCTTATTGCTCGAATTGACGCATTTCAAAGTAGAAGTCAACATACAGTCAACTAATTCATGCAAGTCAAACAAAGTCAACCGAAGTCAAACCGAAAGTCAAACTTGGTCAAAGTAGTCAACTAAATTCAACATCAGTAGGTTCATGTCAAATGTTGGTCAACATGTCAAACCTAAGTCAAACAACACGTTTTAGATCAAAATTTGTCAATTTCACAATTTTAGTTTATCGTTGTGCACAAAGTTCATGTACATGTATCAAACTTAGCATATTATCTCATAGTACAAAATTCAAGTAAACATGGAAAACTCCAGATCATAAGTATACTCAAAATCGATTCCAAAAAGTCAGGCCAGGGTCTCATACGATAATTAAAAGTCAGGAATCAGAAGGGGTACATTTGGGGTTCACCAAGTCAGTTTCACTGACCGCGCACCGATTTGGTTTCGGCTATAACCGGAGTTAGGAACATGCAATTGATACAAGACCAGTGGAAATAGTTCACAAACAAGTTAAACTAACACATATCAAAAATCGAGCAATTTTGGTTTAGCCAATTTGTACAGTTTATTCATGCAAGTTGAATATTCGGTTTTTCAGCTCAATCAGAATTTACATAAAGTATGGCTCTATTGTGCCGAATGCATAAGGTTTCAGAGATTGACATAAACTAAAAATAAGTTACATATCACGTTAAAATTCATATTCCAGAAGCTTACATGCTCATTCAATAAACACAATCCTCAGAGTATAAAACAGGGAGCAATTTACAGATTCGATTCTAGTCTCGCTAGTCACATTGGCACGCGATTATCCAAAGATCTAGATACAATTAGCCTATGATATCTACATGAAAGATGAATTACTTTTTGAGTATATTTCAAATATGCAAAGCTTTAATCACAGAAGTTAACACATCTTATTATACAAGGACATTTTCATGCAAGTACTGTATAAAACTACTTTTACACTAATTCAATCATAACTCGGGTTTCACATGAGCAAACGACATGATATCCTAGTCTAAAGTGTGTGTTTTTAAATTATCTTTCCAGTGGTATATGTTTCACATGCCAATTTGTAACACACAAATTGCAGTTTTCGTTTTGTTGCATAATTACATACCGAAACTTCAAACGATCATAACTTAGGCTATACTAAACGAAATCATGCGATTCAAGTGAGAAAATTTAATAGTTTTTCGATAGCTATCCATCTAAATACTTTTCAATTACAGAAAACAAAGTCACAAAACCAGTAGCATAGCAATACAATTCGTGATTACACCCTAACTCGCAATTCAGGCAATATAACGACTAATTACATGTGCAAACGTGACCAATTGAGCAATAGAACAACTAAATCATATGATAAATAATTAAATCTGGAAAAATAGAGTTTTTAGATCTTACCCTAATCATATAATTGTTGGTATAGATACGTAGGGCTCGTCGAGAGGAACATGGATATGCGATCAATTTAACGATCAAGCAAACATCGAGGGTGTTCTTGAAGAAAAGATGATCGATTATGGTGAGTTTTTATGGGAGAAAGAAAAGGATATTTATGTGGTTCTAGTGTAAACAGAAATAGAAGAGGAAAAGATGGTGTTGTAGGGTTGTTCATATGTTAAATCATACAGTGCATATATCTACATATGTAATATTGATTATGATATGTTAATAAGGAAAGAAGATAGTAATGTGGTATATTAGGTGTTAGAATTCCAATCCAAGAGTATAAGAACAATCTAATGGTTGTTTAGGTTTCATCTTTTAGCCAACTAGTTCATGATTAGGATTAGTTTAATTGATTAGGTTATATATATATATATATATATATATATATATATATATATATATATATATATATATATATATATATATATATATATATATATATATATATATATATATATATATATATATGTATATTTTATTAAATATCTTTTGACTTTTAATTTATTTTTAATTATTATACTCTAAATCAATTTATGTAGTCATGACTAGCATGTTACCATATCATAAATTTCATATTTAAATTTCGGTTCACTAGTAAGTTATGTACTTAGTAACCCGAACGTACACCACCCATGAGCCAAGATTGATGGCTTCTTGGGTTGTTTTCGTTTCAATTCTATAAGAATTATAGACAACAGATAATTAATATTGTTTAATAACATCTCCATAATCATGTTAAGATAGAACTTACCTTTAAAACTAAACTGGCTTCGCACCGAAATCAACACATAAACTTCTCGATCCCTTTAGAGCTTTTCGACTTATCGTTTGTTATATATATTTTTCTAAACTATACCACTGGATTTGGGAGTGTTTTTATGAGGGTATGTGATGATATGCTATACAATCATATTAAATATGTATTTTTGAGTTTGGCCAAGGAAACTAACTCACCGTGTACCGCTAAGTCAAGGATGAGGGGCGTATATTTGTGAATGGGTATTTGACTCCATCAATATCTTAACAGATTCACCACTTTACCTTATCTCCTCACTTTATTTGAACTTGGAATAAGACAACTTTATACTCATTATTAATTTTAATTGTAGCCCAAGACACCAAAAATCTAATTTCGCCATATTATTTATTATTAGTGTTATTGTGATCTGAAGATGAATTTTATTAATAGTACTCCGTACTAATTAACTTTGTATACTTAGATTTATCTCATTTATAGATTAACGTATTTAATTAATATACATGTTTAATATGAGTTATTATGATATGATATATCCCTCAAAATGATCTTGTAAATTGAGGTGGTGACCAAAATTGTAACACGGGGCTCGTTTTGGTTATTCGAGTGATCGTGAGGCTCGTTTCTAGTTACCGTTAACCTACCGAATTCCCGGAACGTTAATCGAACGTTAAAACGCATCCACTAAGTTTAATTTATTAAAACACCAAATAAATTAAATATTTTTCAAAAGTTAATAATTATTAAAATAAACCCCAGCGTTTCGTTGCTCAAAAAGCAGTTATCCAACAGTATCGTTTTAATCGTATTTCTTTATCCGAAATATATTTTCAAATTAATATTAACCCATATTAATTATCGTAACCCTCCAAGGATCAAGTATGTATTTAATACACATAAACACATAAAACGTCAAGTAATCACCGTTAAATTAACTAACAGAAAGTTACGAAAGTGACGGAAAAAGAAGGGTTGTTACAGAAGGTGCCATGGTGGTAGGCGGTGGAGGTGAGGTGGTGGCGGTGTCTCTCCTCCTCCTCTCTTCCCGTAAACATATACATATATTACATATATATAGATATATATTATGTATTATATATAATATTTATAATATTTAATATTAATAATAATAATAATAATTAAAACATAAGATATTCACATGTGAATGATTGGAATATTATACAGTACGCACTCTGCCGACAGTTGATAGAGGATAGGTGTATCGTGTCCATTGCTAAACAGTTACGAAATAAAAAGTGTCCCTAAAAAATCCCAAATTTTTAGATTAAATATATTTAATTATTTCACTCATTATCTGATTGAAACCTGATTAAAAATGTTCGATAAATATTTATTTTCTGTTCCGATTTATATGTACGGAGTACCAATATTCAAACTAAAAAGGGTAAAAATATATTTAACAAATCTAAGATCTTCGAAATCAATTTGCAGTTCAACTTTTATTTCAATCCATCATGAACAAGTACTATATCTATATTAAAATTTACAAAACGTCAACCGAGTGTTACTAACGTTTACTAATTAAGCTCGAAATCAATCATTTTTAATATGTTCACATTCTATATAAAAACAGTTTTAAAATTAGTAAGTTTAATTACTAAAACAAATATATTATATATTTTTAAATAATTAAATTTAATATAACTTTATATATTTACAAATAATATTTATATACATAATTATATATATATCTATATATTTATAAATATTGTTTCCATTACATCGCATGTTATTTTACATATTTAATTCTAACAGTTTAATCATATATTATTTCAATAATATCTATATGCATCTATTTATATAGTTGTTCGTGAATCGTCGGGAATAGTCGAAGGGTAATTGATTACATTAACACGATTCAAAGTTTTTGAAAACATTAACATTACAGACCTTGCTTATTGTGTCAAAAATATATAAAGATTAAGTTTAAATTTGGTCGGAAATTCCCGGGTCATCACAGTACCTACCCGTTAAAGAAATTTCGTCCCGAAATTTGAGTGAGGTGGTTATGGCTAACAATAAAAAATGTTTTCATGACCAATATGAGTTGATAATTAGAGGTTTATCATCATTGAATAATAATGATAAAACAATTCGATTATTCTAAGAATACGAATGAAGTTATCGCAAAATAGTGAATTGAAGAAAATAAGATCTTTCCTTAGCTTTTGACGTAAACAGGGTTGAATTCCGGAATTTATGGGATTTATAGAAAATCTTCGAAATCAAAAAGATTTAATTCTTCGGTGAGTAAGGAAATTAAGATCTCTATAATTAAATACGGTGATCTGCCTCGATTACTCTGTCTGATATTTCCATTATAAATTACGCTCTTCCGTTCCATTATTCTCACCATTCTTATACTTTCTTTCTTAGTTCATACATCCCAAAAAATTGTGAAAATGCTTAGTCCAGTTCTGATCCTTGTCCTCATTCTTACTATCACAACAATCATTCTCCTTTTCCAACTTCCACCAGAGGAATCTGCCTTCTTCTACTTCGCCCTTGGGATTATAATGTTTTTAATTCTCCCGTGTCTTTATGTTGCGATAAACATTGATATGCACGGTTTGTAATTTATGTGTTGTTATCAGACTTTATATTCTCCCTTATATTTCAAAGTTCTATGCTTTTGTTTCCTCTTCCTGACTTCAAGTCAAGCGAATAATAGTCCAGAATTTGTAGATATAGAGTTTTGAATGATTATAATGTTCTAAGCAGGAAGGAATGTGATAACACGGTTTGATTTGTCAAATTACCAGAATCACTGAGAATAGAACTATCAAGAATATATTTTCTTGATATGTTCAGAGGTGAAGTAGAATGAACGAGTCGTGTAACATGGCATATGATGACGTTATGATCTGTGAATCATCACATTTCATTAGAAACTCAGCATGACTTACTGTAACATAATCACGGTGATCAAGTGTCATTATATTATACTAACTCATGCATCAGTTCCCAACACTACTTCAAAAACATTCATATTTTAAGCTCGAAAGTTTACAGAATATAGAAACTAACAGTTTCTATATGATGTAACACTGATAGCACGAAAAGATTAATGATTTTAGATAAGAGTAATTATAAAAATATCTTCAGAACTACGGAGAATATTTATAATGAAAGATACGATGATATCTTGGAATTTCTAATATCGAAGTATGATGAAGAAGATTTATCCGTAAGGGTTTAGATTCGGAAGCAAGGTATTCGTTAAAGATTTCATCAGAAACATAATCATTTAAATTCTTTGAAGTCAAACTTATTCTTTGTGATTTGTCCACGGCTTCTTTCATAGTTTCGCATAATCCGCTTTTCGGTACTAGATTTTCTATTGAATGTTTTCAATACAATGATACACAGAAAGCACGAAGAGGTATATAATTTCGGACGAGAATATTTATGAAAATATCCTCAGAAATATCGAAGATATTGATGATGATATTTTGGAATTTATAAGTTCGATGGTTGATAGAGAAAGATTTTCCGTAAAATTTTAACATGACTTCGGAGCAAGATATTCTCTAAAGATTTCAACGGATCCAGAATTATCTGGATTCTTTGAATATAGGGTATGGTCCTTGTATTTGTCCTTGGTCTCCTTCATGGTTAACTCTATCCGTTTTCCAGTTCCAATATTTCTGAGCTTTTCCAACATATTATTCTTTATCATCACACTTCCGATGATTTAAGGTCGTCTACGGCTATCTACGGTTTCTGCTGCTTCATTCAGCTTTTTCAACATTTGGAGTATTGATTTGTAGACTGAGTGCTTTTCAGAATTTTAGAATGAAAGACCATAATTCTAAGAGATAAATGTTATACAAGTAACTGTTGATGTAGATATGCTGTGAGTTTTCAAAGTACTGATTGCTGATTCCCGATAATTGGTATGGCAGTTCTCGTTATAATATGCGGATGAGTATATGATAGGGTTTCCATGAATAAATATAATGATTTGTCAAAGAGATTTAAGCCAAGAAGTAACGAGGTTGCTGGTACATCTGCTGGTAATAAGATGGAATACAAAAGATTTCTCGGTAACAATAAAAGAGTACACATATAAATCAAGGTTATAATAAGGTTGTTTCGAACGAAAAATCAAAGTTAACTTGTTGGAGCCGTGATAAAATTTACTAATTTGGAAAGGGATTGCAAAGTTATTTTGGATAATAATAACACTAAGAAATTTGCATAGCTACGTTTTAAACGTTTACTCAGGTTTTGAGTGATTGTAAGTGCGGTTGGTTCATCCACTCGATTGAGGTGTTTTCAAGAATTATGAAAGGTTTGAACGCGGATTGTAATCGTCAAGATACAAATGAGGTTTAAGATGAAATCAAGTGGAAACTTGAAGAATTGTTTAGTTTCATATGTTATAATCAATATTTTAATTCATTTTAATTGTCCACTGCTGGTAGTCCTCAGTTGATAGTCCACAATTAGCAATATATAATATTCGAATTAATTAATACATGTCGTGACCCGTATATGTCTCAGACTCGATCACAACTCAAATTATATATATTATTGTAGAATCAACCTCAACCCTGTATAGAGAACTCGATCATTACTGCATATAGAGTGTCTATGGTTATTCCAAATAATATATATAAATGCGTCGATATGATATGTCAAAACCTTGTATACGTGTCCCGATATTTAAAGTGCGTAAAATAAATACAGAAATTAAATGACGATAAATAATATGCGTAAAGTAAATAACAGAAATTAAATAACGATAAATAAAATTGCGAGAATTAAAATTGCGATAAAATAAATTGCGATAATTAAATTGCGATAAATAAAATGTAATATGGAATTAACAGTTAGCTAGGAACAGTTAGCTAGGATTTTGTTAGCGTGGTTTCTTAACAAAATTTCATATTGTTAATTAATCTGTTTCTAATCAATTTTTATTGTGTCCATTATTTCTTCATTATGCCACTTGTTGGATTCTGATAAATCAAAATTCAAATATGAAATTGGATGAATATGATTATTCTGTGGTGAACGAATTTGTATATCGGTGGATGTAATTAGGATAGTATATGACTGTTGAAACAGATTCGAAGAACGTACAATGTAACTTATTAATGTGAAATTTAAATATTCCTCGGGTATTACCTACCCGTTAAATACTTTCACCATTAATAGTTTGTACAAGAGAATTTTTAATTACAATCTTTATGAAAACATATATACATATATATTTTCTTCAGATGTATTCATGGATTTAATGAGTTAATATGATATTAAACTCATTTGCTTTTCAGTTGGAACTAGAATAAATAATCTCTAAAACTTTAGAGATTACATATTCGCCATGTCGAACGAAGATAAATGAGGTAGAACGATACGTAGAACGAAGATCATACTCAAAGTACAGATGAAGATATTGAATCATGGATTGTTGATGGTACTGTTGATGCCGGTGATGTTGATGGAGCTAGTACATTTTGCACCATATTCTCTAAATTGATTATTCGAGCGCGAAGTTCGTTGACTTATTACTCCAGGATGACTGTCGGTCGGAACGAGCGGATGAATAAGGTTCAGAATTGTGGAAAGAATATAATCTTGTCGAGTTACCCTGGAAATGAGACTGAAAATGGTGTCTCGAACAGGTTCGTCAGTAAACGTTTCAGGTTCTTTGTCAAGAGGTGAATTCGGTTGGTGGAAGGGATTACCTTCTGCGCGTCTCCATTGATTAAGTCGACTACGAACCCATCAGATGAATTATTGATTCATTCTGGTGACACTGCTTTTGGAGCTTAGGTGAAACTCCATGTCGGAATAGCTGTCGGAATCCGAGAAATTTGAACTGGTTGAAGGATTCATCTCGTACGATCAGATGAAGGATTTTTGATAAGAAATAGATTATAGGATGTAGATTAGTATCTTGCAATACATAATTTACATATACATATATAATACTAAAATCTCATAAGTTACGGAGGAATCTACGGAAGCTGTCAGGCAAAGATAACAATAACAGATACGCTAAGATATGAATTAGCAGATACGCTAAGATATGAATTTTGTCTATACACTTTTCATGCGGTCAATGCAATAAGATGTGTCCAGACTAAGAATAATGAGCAGGTGATTCTCTAAGAATGATAAGCAGATGATTTTCGATAAAAATGATAAGCAAAACTTTTGACATGCAGACAGGGTCGAAGTCCAGACTCACTAATGCATCCTAACAACTATCAGTTAGACATACTAATGCAAGACCTGGTTCACTAAGACTACCACTCTGATACCAACTGAAAGGACCCGTCCTAATCCATCCGGACAAAGTCCATATCGATTACAAACGATTCACAATAGTTGGTTACATCGCGAGGTACTTGACCTCTATATGATACATTTTACAAACATTGCATTCGTTTTAAAAGACAAACTTGCTTTATATCGAAAACTGATGACATGCAAATCATTTCATAATATATTCAACTATAATTGACTAAATAATAATCTTAATGAACCCGACGACTCGAATGCAACGTCTTTTGAAATATGTCATGAATGACTCCAAGTAATATCTTTTAAATTAGCAATTGCACAGCGGAAGACTTCTTTCTTACCTGAGAATAAACATGCTTTCAAGTGTCAACCAAAAGGTTGGTGAGTTCATTAGTTTAACATAAATAATCATTTCATAATTTTTAATAGACCACAAAATTTCATATTTCCATTTCTCATAAACATACGTCCCATGCATAGAGACAAAAATATCATTCATATGGATTGAACACCTGGTAACCGACATTCACAATATGCATTTAAGAATATCCCCATCATTCCGGGATCCTCCTTCGGACATGATATAAATTTCGAAGTACTAAAGCATCCGGTACTTTGGATGGGGCTTGTTGGGCCCGATAGATCTATCTTTAGAGTTCGCATCAATTAGGGTGTCTGTTCCCTAATTCTTAGATTACCAGACTTAATAAAAAGGGCATATTCGGTTTAATAATCCAACCATAGAATGTAGTTTCATTTACTTGTGTCTATTTCATAAAACAGTTATAAAAATTGCGCATGTATTCTCAGCCCAAAAATATAAAGGGTAAAAAGGAAAATGAAACTCACGCATATAAATATTGTAAAACAGTTAATAAAGCATTTGCATGTATTCTCAGCCCAAAAACGAAAAGAGTAAAAGGGCAAATGAAACTCACCTAATGTATTTTGTAGTAAAAATACATAGAACGACATTGAACAAGTATAGGGTTAGCCTTGGATTCACGAACCTATATCATTTGTATATATATTAAAACGTATATTCGTAATCAGACAAATTTAAATATTATTATTAGTGAAATCGTTTTTATATCAATAACTTATATTCATTTTATAAAGTAAAAATATTAATTTCTGTTATGTTATATATTTAATTAGTATATATATATATATATATATATATATATAAATAAATATATATCATTTGTTTGTTTAATCAGTATTTTAATAATTCAATATAATATTTGAATGGATAACATTAATGATAATACTAATATTAATAATAATGACAATAATATTAATAATTCTATTGATGATATTATTAACGATAGTTTTTATAATAAATCTCATAATAATGATAATAACAGTAGTTTTTAATAAAATGGATAATTTAATAGTAATGGTAATGAAAATAATAATTTTGATAATAATACTTAATAATAATCCTAAATGGTAATAATAATACTTATAATAATATTTGTAGTAAAAATAATAATAATCTTAATGTTAATACTAATGTCTTTAATAATAATTATAGTTATGATAAATAATAATAATAAAAATGATACTTTTAATAATAATGATAGAAAAATGATAAATTAAATAATACCTTGAATAATATTAATAATAATAATAATAATAATGATAACTTTACTTAAATGATAATTTTTAATATTTTTAGTAATAAGAATAATAATAACATAACAATATTAGTAATAATAATAACTATAATGTCTAATATAATAATACTCTTACTAATAATGATATTAATAATGATTTTACTAATAATAATACTTCTAATAGTAATATTAGTGATAATATCTAACTTGGATCATGATTTAATTATAGTTTTACCCATTTTCATATTTGTATTCATAATTCATAATTTATATGTATATAATATTATAATCCTTACAATAACTCTTATCATAATACTAACAATAATAATACTAAATAATAATACTTAATACACCAATAATAACACAATTAATAATAATCTTAATAATAGCAATAATAAAATTAATAGGAATAATAATAATAACAATAAACAATAATAAAATTTGATAATGAGAGTTATACCCTCCTAAACGTCATTGAGCATAATCGTCATTCATCATCACCATCGTCCATTATCATCATGATCTTCATTATCATCATCATCATACTCAAATCATAATCATAAAATAATAAAATAAAAAAATTAATAATAGGTATGATAAATAATAATAATAACCATAATAATAATAATGATAAAAGGTATACCATTATCATTATCATTTTCACATTTCATTATCATCATTAATACATACACCACAGCATCATCATCATCATCATCATATCTCGGCATCATCATCATCATCTCTTCGGCATCATCATCATCATCTCTTCGGCATTATCATCATCTCTCGACATTATCATCATCTCGTACACCATCTTCATAATTCGACATCATCATCATCATTATAATTATCATAACTCGACATCATCACCATCATCAAAACTCGACATCGTCACCATCATCATAATTATCACTGTTCATCGTCTCCTCCATCCGTCATCATCATTATCTCCTCTTTATCATCAACCTCCCTCATCATATCAATATCATCACCTCAACACCATCGTTATAATCTATGTATCATCATCATCATTATCACAAAACAGTAGCAGCAATAAAAGATCAGCACAGCAGCAGTAGGTGGGTCTGGGTGGTGGTTTACGACGGTTGAAACAGAAGCAAAAGCAGTATGCAGTAGCAGTAGCCTGTGATGGTTTAATGGTGTTCTTCGATTGAAACAGAAGCAGAAAACAGGAACTAGCAACTGCAGTTTTACGGTGGTTTTGGTGGTAGAGGTTGACGACGGTTTTCAAACAGAAACAGGATAGTTTTCGTGCAGTTTAGTAGTTGCAGTGATGGTGGTTTTAATGGTGGTTTAAGGTTTGTATGATCGTTGATGATTTTTCGAAGTAGAGAGGGAAAAAGATATAGAGAGAGAGGGAGGTGAAGATGGTGGCGGTTATAGTAGGGTTCCGGTGGTGATGGACTGTAGAAGGTGCCATGGTGGCAGGCGGTGGAGGTGAGGTGGTGGCGGTGTCTCTCCTCCTCCTCTCTTCCCGTAAACATATACATATATTACATATATATATAGATATATATTATGTATTATATATAATATTTATAATATTTAATATTAATAATAATAATAATTAAAACATAAGATATTCACATGTGAATGATTGGAACATTATACAGTACGCACTCTGTCGATAGTTGATAGAGGATAGGTGTATCGTGTCCATTGCTAAACAGTTACGAAATAAAAAGTATCCCTAAAAAATCCCAAATTTTTAGATTAAATATATTTAATTATTTCACTCATTATCTGATTGAAACTTGATTAAAAATGTTCGATAAATATTTATTTTCTGTTCCAATTTATATGTACGGAGTACCAATATTCAAACTAAAAAGGGTAAAAATATATTTAACAAATCTAAGATCTTCGAAATCAATTTGCAGTTCAACTTTTATTTCAATCCATCATGAACAAGTACTATATCTATATTAAAATTTATAAAACGTCAACCGAGTGTTACTAACGTTTACTAATTAAGCTCGAAATCAATTATTTTTAATATGTTCACATTCTATATAAAAACAGTTTTAAAATTAGTAAGTTTAATTACTAAAACAAATATATTATATATTTTTAAATAATTAAATTTAATATAACTTTATATATTTACAAATAATATTTATATACATAATTATATATATATCTATATATTTATAAATATTGTTTCCATTACATCGCATGTTATTTTACATATTTAATTCTAACAGTTTAATCATATATTATTTCAATAATATCTATATGCATCTATTTATATAGTTGTTCGTGAATCGTCGGGAATAGTCGAAGGGTAATTGATTACATTAACACAATTCAAAGTTTTTGAAAACATTAACATTACAGACCTTGCTTATTGTGTCAAAACTATATAAAGATTAAGTTTAAATTTGGTCGGAAATTCCCGGGTCATCACAGGCTGCGCTACATACCAACAATAACCTTGGATATAGCAGTACAGGAAATCGTGTAGGATGCACCTACAAAGAATTCACTGCCTGCAAACCTTTGGAATTTGATGAAACCGAAGGACCGATCGGATTGAAACGGTGGACCGAGAAGGTCGAATCGGTGTTTGCCATAAGTAAGTGTACTGAAGAGGACAAAGTGAAGTACGCTACGCATACCTTCACAGGTACTGCGTTAACATGGTGGAATACCTATCTAGAGCAAGTGGGACAAGATGATGCTTACGCACTACCGTGGTCAGCATTCAAGCACTTGATGAACGAGAAGTACCGTCCCAGAACCGAGGTCAATAAGCTCAAGACAGAACTTAGAGGGTTACGAACCCAAGGATTTGATATTACCACGTACGAAAGACGATTCACAGAATTGTACCTATTGTGTCCGGGAGCATTCGAAGATGAGGAAGATAAGATCGACGCGTTTGTGAAAGGATTACCGGAAAGAATCCAAGAAGATATAAGTTCACACAAGCCCACCTCCATACAACAGGCATGTAGAATGGATCATAAACTAGTGAACCAGATTGAGGAAAGAATTAAAGAACAGGCAGCTGAAGAGGCCAATGTGAAGCAAGTCAAAAGAAAGTGGGAGGAAAACGGTGATAAGAATCACTAATACAACAACAAGAGCAATTACAACAATAATCGCAACAACTATCCCAACAATCGCAACATCAATCGCAACTACAACAAACGGCCTAACAACAACAACAACAACAACAGCAACTACAACAATCATCCCAACAACAATAATAACCGCAACAACAACAACAACAACAATCAGAAGCAGCTATGCCAAAGGTGTGAAAAGTATCACTCGGGGTTCTGCACCAAATTTTGCAACAAATGTAAAAGAAATGGTCATAGCACGACGAAGTGTGAGGTCTACGGACCAGGGGTTAACAGAACGAAAGGAAATAATGGTGTCAAAACGAGTAATGGCGGAGCAAGCAGTGTCGGAGCAAGTTATGCCAATGTAGTTTGTTATAAATGTGGAAAACCGGGCCACATTATTAGAAATTGCCCGAACCAGGAGAACACGAATGGACAAGGCCGCGGAAGAGTTTTCAATATTAATGCAGCAGAGGCACAGGAAGACCCGGAGCTTGTTACGGGTACGTTTCTTATTGACAATAAATCTGCTTACGTTTTATTTGATTCGGGTGCGGATAGAAGCTATATGAGTAGAGATTTTTGTGCTAAATTAAGTTGTCCATTGACGCCTTTGGATAGTAAATTTTTACTCGAATTAGCAAATGGTAAATTAATTTCAGCAGATAATATATGTCGGAATCGAGAAATTAAACTGGTTAGCGAAACATTTAAGATTGACTTGATACCAGTAGAGTTAGGGAGTTTTGATGTGATAATCGGTATGGACTGGTTGAAAGAAGTGAAAGCAGAGATCGTTTGTTACAAAAATTCAATTCGCATTATACGAGAAAAAGGAAAACCCTTAATGGTGTACGGAGAAAAGGGCAACACGAAGCTACATCTTATTAGTAATTTGAAGGCACAAAAACTAATAAGAAAATGTTGCTATGCTGTTCTAGCAGACGTCGAGAAAGTACAAACTGAAGAAAAGAGCATCAATGATGTTCCCGTCGCAAAAGAATTTCCCGATGTATTTCCGAAAGAATTACCGGGATTACCTCCACACCGATCCGTTGAATTTCAAATAGACCTTGTACCGGGAGCTGCACCAATAGCTCGTGCTCCATACAGACTCGCACCTAGCGAAATGAAGGAACTTCAGAGCCAATTACAAGAACTTTTAGAGTGTGGTTTCATTCGACCAAGCACATCACCATGGGGAGCTCCTGTTTTGTTTGTCAAGAAGAAAGATGGTACATTCAGGTTGTGTATCAACTACCGAGAGTTGAAGAAACTTACCATCAAGAACCACTACCCACTACCGAGAATCGACGACTTATTTGATCAACTACAAGGCTCGTCTGTTTATTCAAAGATTGACTTACGTTCCGGGTATCATCAAATGCGGGTGAAAGAAGATGATATTCCAAAGACTGCTTTCAGAACACGTTACGGTCATTACGAGTTTATGGTCATGCCGTTTAGTTTAACTAATGCACCAGCTGTGTTCATGGACCTTATGAACCGAGTGTGTGGACCATACCTTGACAAGTTTGTCATTGTTTTCATTGATGACATACTTATTTACTCAAAGAATGACCAAGAACACGGTGAACATTTGAGAAAGGTGTTAGAAGTATTGAGGAAGGAAGAATTGTACGCTAAGTTTTCAAAGTGTGCATTTTGGTTAGAAGAAGTTCAATTCTTCGGTCACATAGTGAACAAAGAAGGTATTAAGGTGGATCCGGCAAAGATAGAAACTGTTGAAAAGTGGGAAACCCCGAAAACTCCGAAACACATACGCCAGTTTTTAGGACTAGCTGGTTACTACAGAAGGTTCATCCAAGACTTTTCCAGAATAGCAAAACCCTTGACTGCATTAACGCATAAAGGGAAGAAATTTGAATGGAAGGATGAACAAGAGAAAGCGTTTCAGTTATTGAAGAAAAAGCTAACTACGGCACCTATATTGTCATTGCCTGAAGGGAATGATGATTTTGTGATTTATTGTGACGCATCAAAGCAAGGTCTCGGTTGTGTATTAATGCAACGAACGAAGGTGATTGCTTATGCATCTAGATAATTGAAGATTCACGAACAAAATTATATGACGCGTGATTTGGAATTAGGCGCGGTTGTTTTTGCATTAAAGACTTGGAGGCACTACTTATATGGAGTCAAAAGTATTATATATACCGACCACAAAAGTCTTCAACACATATTTAATCAGAAACAACTGAATATGAGGCAGCGTAGGTGGATTGAATTATTGAATGATTACGACTTTGAGATTCGTTACCACCCGGGGAAGGCAAATGTGGTAGCCGACGCCTTGAGCAGGAAGGACAGAGAACCCATTCGAGTAAAATCTATGAATATAATGATTCACAATAACCTTACTACTCAAATAAAGGAGGCGCAACAAGGAGTTTTAAAAGAGAGAAATTTAAAGGATGAAATACCCAAAGGATCGGAGAAGCATCTTAATATTCGGGAAGACGGAACCCGATATAAGGCTGAAAGGATTTGGGTACCAAAATTTGGAGATATGAGAGAAATGGTACTTAGAGAAGCTCATAAAACCAGATACTCAATACATCCTGGAACGGGGAAGATGTACAAGGATCTCAAGAAACATTTTTGGTGGCCGGGTATGAAAGCCGATGTTGCTAAATACGTAGAGAATGTTTGATGTGTTCTAAGGTCAAAGATGAGCATCAGAAACCATCAGGTCTACTTCAACAACCCGAAATCCCGGAATGGAAATGGGAAAACATTACCATGGATTTCATCACTAAATTGCCAAGGATTGCAAGTGGTTTTGATACTATTTGGGTAATAGTTGATCGTCTCACCAAATCAGCACACTTCCTGCCAATAAGAGAAGATGACAAGATGGAGAAGTTAGCACGAATGTATTTGAAGGAAGTCGTCTCCAGACATGGAATACCAATCTCTATTATCTTTGATAGGGATGGCAGATTTATTTCAAGATTCTGACAGACATTACAGCAAGCATTAGGAACTCGTCTAGACATGAGTACTGCCTATCATCCACAAACTGATGAGCAGAGCGAAAGGACGATACAAACGCTTGAAGACATGCTACGAGCATGTGTTATTGATTTCGCAAACAGTTGGGATCGACATCTACCGTTAGCAGAATTTTCCTACAACAACAGCTACCATTCAAGCATTGAGATGGCATCGTTTGAAGCACTTTATGATAGAAAGTACAGGTCTCCGATTTGTTGGAGTGAAGTGGGGGATAGACAGATTACGGGTCCGGAGATAATACAAAAAACTACCGAGAAGATCATCCAAATTCAACAACGGTTGAAAACCGCCCAAAGTCGACAAAAGAGCTACGCTGACATTAAAAGAAAAGATATAGAATTTGAAATTGGAGAGATGGTCATGCTTAAAGTTGCACCTTGGAAAGGTGTTGTTCGATTTGGTAAACGAGGGAAATTAAATCCAAGGTATATCGGACCATTCAAGATTATTGATCGTGTCGGACCAGTAGCTTACCGACTGAAAGGACCCGTTCATATACATTATAAACGATTCACAATAGTTGATTACATCGCGAGGTATTTGACCTCTATATGATACATTTTACAAACATTGCATTTGTTTTTAAAAGACAAACTTTCTTTACATCGAAAATTGACAGGCATGCATACCATTTCATAATATCCACTATCCAACTATAAATTGACTTAATAATAATAATCTTTAACGAACTCAATGACTTGAATGCAACGTTCTTCGAAATATGCCATGAAAGACTCTAATTAATATTTTAAAATGAGCAAATGCACAGCGGAAGATTTCTTTAATACCTGAGAATAAACATGCTTTAAAGTGTCAACCAAAAGGTTGGTGAGTTCATTAGTTTATCATAATCATTCATTTTCATCATTTTAATAGACCACAAGAATTTCATTTCCAGTTCTCATAAATATACGTCCCATGCATAGAGACAAAAATCATTCATATGGATTGAACACCTGGTAACCGACATTCACAATATGCATATAAGAATATCCCCATCATTCCGGGTTCCTCCTTCGGACATGATATAAATTTCGAAGTACTAAAGCATCCGGTACTTTGGATGGGGCTTGTTGGGCCCAATAGATCTATCTTTAGGATTCGCGTCAATTAGGGTGTCTGTTCCCTAATTCTTAGATTACCAGACTTAATAAAAAGGGGCATATTCGATTTCGATAATTCAACCATATAATGTAGTTTCGATTACTTGTGTCTATTTCGTAAAACATTTATAAAAATTGCACATGTATTCTCAGACCAAAAAATATAAAGGGTAAAAGAGGCAAATGAAACTCACCATACTGTATTTTGTAGTAAAAATACATATAACATCATTGAACAAGTGTAAGGTTGGCCTTGGATTCACGAACCTAAATTATTTATATATAATTACATGTTGGTTAATATTTGTCTAACAAATTAAGGTAAGTCATAGTGTACCACAATCCTAATGCTCGAGTCTAAAATGCAAAGGTCGATAAAAATTAGTTTGACTCAAAATGATTTCAAAAAAAAAATTATAAATGATTATTATATAATTTAAATATCTTCGTCTTATATTTTTAAAATATTTTTAAAAGATTTAATAGAGTAAATAATATAATTCCTTTATTAATAAATACAATTTTATATTAAAGTATACTTTTATATTTCTTAAGTAATAAAATTTATAAAGTTCATTTAATATCATAAAAATATTGTGATAGATTCTATTGAGGTAATTATATAATTTGTATTACATTTTTATTTGAAAAAATAGCATTGATAATAATAATAATTAAAAGTCGTATTATTTTGTAATAATTATTATTATTATTTTATTAATAAAAATCAATATTTATATTTACTAAAAATGATATTATGGTAAAATGATAATTCTAATTATGATATCTTTAATATTTAAGATACTTTTTAATATTAACTTTAAAGTAATAATTTTTATTTAAAATGATAATAATAATGATATTTTATAATAATAATGACATTTCTATTAAAATGATAATTTTTTTTTAATAAATGATAGTTTTTATACTAACGATACTTTTAATAATGCTAGTAATGATAAAATAATAAAAACGATAATTTTTTTTCTAAATCATTATCTTACAATAATTAAATTTCATCATGATACTCATACTCATTATTTCCAAATTAATTTGTTAAAGGTTCTTAAATCATCTTTTATATCGCGTTCATTTTAATGAATATAATAGTAATCATAATAGTTAAATGTTACTGTTACTAGTTTTAATTATAATACTAATATTAATAATTATTATGATAATGATAATACTAATAATCTATTTTAATGATAATAATAATAATAATACTAATTATAACTTTTAATGATAATAAATGATAGTAATAATAAAAATATCAATTTTTAAGGGTAATACTTTTTATAGATAATAATAATAATAATGATAATAATAATAATAATAATAATATAATAATAATAATAATAATAATAATAATAATAATAATAATAATAATAATAATAATAATAATAATAATAATAAAAATTAGAACGACGATAATGACGACGATAATAATAATCATTTTTACACAACTTCAAATGGCTATAACTTCTAATCCGTTCATCGGAACGATTCGACATCTAAAGGAAAAGTTCTTAATTTTTCGCTAGCTTTCCAACGACATGCATATCTTATACCTTATCTTAACCGTAGATGTAACTACTTTGAGATTTAACATAACCTGACTAAGGGCAATATCAAAAGTACAATCATGCATAATCCTATTTTCTCGAGCACTAGTCAGGGATACACTATTAATATGTAAAAATTAAATTATGAGTACTCACGTATCAATATTGAGATTCAATATTGCAGGAAAGGTACGTAGACGCAACGAAGATGATAAACACTAGTTTGACCTCACGAGCATAACCTCGAACATTACCCATTACCTCCATAGCTCTAACCCATAATTTCCTTAGCTCTATCCCGCTCATAAATTCCGTTTTTAAATGACTCGTTCATGACCTCGTCGTAATATTTTATGTATAAAAATACTAATAATAATGCTTCTAGATACTACTAATAACAATATTTCTTAATCATAAAATAATAATAATAATAAATAAAATAAATATATACTACGGAGTAAGATAGATAGATGAATTGAATGAAATGAAATCAAATTACGTTCGAGACTTTATAGATCAAATTTGGGTCCCATTACTCTGAAATTTTGGATTGATAAAGAAAATGGAACCGCAATTTGCGGATTACTTCTTCATACAAGAACGTAATCCAAACTTATATATATAAAGATTTTATAATATTTTAATTTATATGATTAATTAAATATTATATTATATTTACGTACATGGTAAAAATATAATTTTTACAAAAATGACACGGGCGTGGTCTCACGACTCATGTACCACTTTCGGTTTCTCGAGCGCACTTTCGTACGTTTAGAAAACTAGCTTTTTAAGTTACGCGACGTGTACCTTTAGTAATAGTTTGATTTATTCATCAATAATTTACTTTATGAAAAATGTAACTTATAAAATTGAGCATTGTGGTCATTTCCTTCTATAAATCAAAGTCTCGTTGTTTGTCAAAATATTTTATTTTAAATTAAACGTTTTGTGACATGTACCTTTATTAATAACTAGACTTAAATTAATTAAAAACTAACACACTCAAAGTGTAACTTAACCTTTTGAGTGTTTTGATCATTTCCTTTTATAATTCATAATCTTGTTATTTATCAAAGCCTATTTATTAATATTAGTTTAAAATCAAAACGTTTTATGCCTAATTTAAATTAAATTTTATAATCTTATACATATTTTTGAAATATTTATCTAATAACATACTAGTTATCCTTTCAAAACTAATTATATAATTTAAGATCATTTACATAATCGAAAATCCTATAACGTTTATGCTTTAAAACTTAATTTGATTTCATTCTTTTATGCGTAAATGTTTAGTTTAATTTCCTTAACTTTCTAAATAATATATCTTAATATAACATAGCAAATGGGTTTATCTAGTCAACGAACCTTATCCCAATTTTTCCTTCTTTATGATCAATCGAGTATTATGAAATTCAATTCTCCACTAACTTTTGTCTAACTCCCAATAAGTGATACTTTGTTCTTACATGTAAATCGCTTTACCATTTATTCCGAATACCGTTAAAAAGTAAGGGTTTCCTAATTCAAAGTGGACCTCATAACAGAGACTCATAATCATAGTTCAATGTATCTGATAATTCAATCATTTGATGTTATCTTTCAATCTCGTTGATAAACTTATATCGAACAAATACGTTTATGTAAAGTATTATTATTCATTCAATACCTTGATCGCATTTCCAAGTTCATAAAATAAATCTCATATCTTATATTCATATCAACTAATCCATTCAATGTTTTATCAATATTTCTCAATTTAAAAATCACACATATGTATATATATTTTTTTACACATAATTGTTCGTGAATCGTCAGGCATGGTCAAAGGGTATTTGATTAAATGAATATAGTTTCAAAACTTTCGAAACTCAACATTACAGATTTTTTCTTATCGTGTTGGGTACATATAAAGATTAAAGTTTAAATTTGATCGGAAATTTCCGGGTCATCACAATACCTACCCGTTAAAAGAAATTTCGTCCCGAAATTTGATAGAGGTTGTCATGGCTAACAGTAAGAATGTTATTATGACGAATATAAGCTGATACATAGAGTTTTATCATGATGGATAAAATAATTCGATTTCTCGAAGCGTATGAGTGAAGCTATCGTAAAAGAGCGAAATGAATAAATGTAGAATCGTTTTAACCGATGACGTAGTTATGATTGATTTCCGGAATTCATGGGATTTAAAGAAAATCTTCGTAATAAGATTTGGTCCTTCCGCAATTAAGGAAATCAAGATCTTCTTTGATTTAATACGGTAATCTGTTTTGATTGTTATGTCGAATATTTCACTATAAATCCACCGTCTTCTTTTCCTTATTCTCTCATCTCTCATCTTCTATACTTTCTTCCTCAATTCATACTTTAAAGTATTCGATAATATGTTCCATCCTATCCTGATCCTTGATATCCTCTTAACTTTCATATCTGTCATTCTTCTTTTTAATCTGCCACCGGAAGAATCTATTTACTTCTACTATACCCTAGGGTTTATAGTGTTTTTAGTTCTCACGTGTCTTTACGTTGCTATATGCATTGACATATACGGTTTATAATTTCTGGGTGGTTGTTGGGTTTTATATCTTCCCTCATACTTCGATGTCCCTGCTTCTGTCTTTTATAATCATTGTCATTCACAGTTAATGTTCTCTTCTATTTGCTGCGGTTTATACCCCAAATTTCTATTTCGAAGCTTTGTCCTTTCGTTTCTTCTTCTTACGATTAAATAGCTCTTGTAATGGTCCAGAATTTGCAGATATGAATTTTGGAATGAACATTGTTAATGTTCTGGGAAGAAAATTGTAATGGCACGATCTTGACTTGTCAAATTACCAGAATACCTCAGAAAAAGCCGAATCATCAAGAAATATTTTCTTGATATTTTAGAGGTTAAATAGAATACAAGAGTCGTATAACATGGTACATGATGATGTTATGATCTGTGAATAATCACGTTCCATTTAGAAACTCAGCATGAATTACTGTAATATAATCACGTTGATCAAGTGTCATTATATTATACTAACTCATGCTTCAGTTTCCAACACTACTTCAAAAACATTCATATTTTAAACTCAAAGGTTTACAGAGTATAGGAACTAAACAGTTTCCTTTTTGATGTAATACAGATAGCGCAAAGAGATAAATGATTCCAGATAAGAATAGTTATGGAAATATCTTCAGAAATATGGAGGATATTTATAATGAAAGATACGATGATATCTTAGAATTTCTAATATCAGAGGATGATGAAGTATATTGTCTGTAAGGGTTTAGTGTCAGGAGCAAGGTATTCATTAATGACTTCAGCAGACACTGAATCATTTGGATTCTTTAAAGGCAGGTTCAGTCTTTGTGATTTGTCCACAGCCTCCTTCATACTTTGCTCAATCCGTTTTCCAGTTCCAAAACTTCTCTATTTCTGAGCTTTGCTAATACACTAATCTTTATCATCAAACTTTTTACTGCTAAGGTCGTTTACAGTTTTTGTTGCTTCATCAGCATTTCGAGAACTAGTTCGCGATTCAGAGTGTTTTTCAGAAACTTCACATTCGAAGTATGTAAGCCTTGGAAATAGACGTTATGTATAACTGTTGGCGTCAACATGCTTTAAGATTTCAAAATACTGATTGCTAATTCCCAATGATTCGTATGGCAATTCTTGTTACAAGAGGCAGATGAGTAAATGATGAGGTTTCGATAAATATAATGATTCTTCGGAATGCCCAAGATCAGTGAAATTGTGGGTAAGTTTATTGCTAATGTGGTGGAATATGAAAGGTTCTCCGGTAACAAAAGGGTAATCACATATATCAAAATTATGATAAAGCTACTCCGAATGAAAAAATTGAAGTTGTCTTGCTGGAGCTGTGATATAATTTGCTACTTTGCAAAGGAATTGCAAGGTTATTTTTGCTAATAAATGCCAAAAGATCTGCCACAGATATGTGTTGAATTATGACTTTGGTTTCGAGAGCTTTTTAAGTACATAACTGTGGGTAATATGTGGTTGGATCATCATCTCGATTGCTCATTATTTGAAGTGTCTTCAGAGACTTTCGAAGGGTTTGAACACAGGTTGTAATCGTTTGTATACATTTGATGTTCTAACACACTTTTAAAGTCAAAGTATAGCTTTGAAAGATGTAGGAATCTAAAAGTGATGGTACCAGTTATATCTCAAATTGAATTCTGAGATTTTAAAATCAGAATATGTAATTGGGTTTGAATGAGTATGGTTGTTTTGATTTCTATGAAAGAATGTATATTATTGTGAAAGTAGGAAGTATAATTGATAATTTGCTTAATTTGATTCGAAGAATGTAACATATTAATTGTGAATTTATATATATCTCTCGGGTATTACCTACCCGTAAAAAAAATTCACAATTAATATTTTGTACATAAGAATTTTATTACAGTCTTTATGAAAATATATATGTATATATTCTCCTCAGATGTAACATAGATTTTAATGAGTTAATACTAAATTAAACTCATTCGATTTACGGTTGGAACTAGAATTGAATAATTCCTTGAAGGCTTTAGAGGTTACATGAGTATTTCTTCAATAATATTGAAATTATGAATCAATACTTCGTTATTTGTTGAGATGTGATGTTGGTTTTCGTTAAATTTTGTGAACTTCGCAAAGTACGAATGATGTTATCTGAAAAGTTTCGGTTACATCAATGATGAAGTGTAAAATCAAATATATACTTGATTTATTAGGAATTGGAATTTGTTGAATTGAGACAGAGATCATAGTTAACGATGGTTAAGTCGCGGGCGAGGGACGTACATTATTGCATATTTGCAATATGAATTAACCGAGTAGTTAAGATTCACACACAATAGCTTTGCACGGAAAGATTTATTTTTTATTTCAAAAAATATATATATATATATATATAAAATATATATAATTTCTTCAGAGGGAATGAGTTAATTCTTCATAACTTGTTGATACAATATACACGTTATTGATTCGTAATGATGTCCACAGTGATTCTTGAACTGACGGAGTTTGTGATGTTATAGGTGTTGTTGATTCTGATGTTGACTGTACTGACGATGTTGGTGACGTTGATGGTACTGTTGATGCTGTTGGTAAAACAAGTTTAACTTGTTAATCACACACCATTTTTGTCAGGGTTTCTACTCTTCCTTCTATCATTTTGGTTCGTTTAACTGATTTATGGTTAGGGCTAGATTAGATAATCTCTAAGACTTTAGAGATTATATAATAGCCGCGGAATGTTTCTCCAATGAAGTTATGAATTAATACTTCGTCAGTTATTGTTGTTGGTACTCCTTGGTATCTATGGTGCGTATGACGTTGATGCTCGTGGGACAGATTGTGAAGTTGAGGTTTACAATGCGGTTGTGGTTGGAGGTGGTAATGGTACTATTGGCGTTGATGATGGTGGTACTGGTTATGCTACTGGTGCTGCTGCTAGTGTTTGTAATCTCTGCACCATATTCTCCAAAGCCACTACCCGAGCGCGAAGTTCGTTGACTTCTTCTATTATTCCAGGATGATTATCGGTCGGAACGAGCAGATAAATAAAATCTAGAATTTGATGTAGTATATAATCGTGACGAGATACCCTGGAAATGAGAGAGAAAATGGTGTCTCGAACAGGTTCGCCGGTAAGTGCTTCAGGTTCTTCGCCAAGAGGGCAATGTGGTGGATGGAAAGGATCGCCTTCTTCTTGTTTCCAATGATTGAGGAGGCTACAAACCCATCCCCAATTCATCCAGAATAGGTGATGACTGATTGGTTGATCCGTTCCGGTCACACTGCTTTCGGAGCTTGAGTGAGATTCCATTTCGGAATCCGAGTGACTTGACCTGATGACAAATTCCATTTCGTACGATTGGATAAAGGATTTTTCGATATAAAATGATTTTTCGGCTATCGGGTGGTATTCTATTTACATAGGATATCTATATATAGAGATCAAAAGATTTCATAGATTACGGAGGAATTTGCGGGATATGTCAGGCAAAGTTTAAAGTAACAGATACGATAAGATATGATTTAGCAGATACGCTAAGATATGAATTTTGTCTATACACTACTCATGCAATTAATGTAGCAAGACGTGTCTAGACTAATAATGATAAGCAGGTAATTTCCTATGGATGATAAGCAGATGATTTCCAACTAGAAATGATAAGCAAAACTTTTGACATGCAGACACGGTCGAAGTCCAGACTCACTAATGCATCCTAACGACTTATCAGTTAGACACACTAATGCAGACCTGGTTCGCTAAGACCACCGCTCTGATACCAACTGAAAGGACCCGTTCATATACATTATAAACGATTCACAATAGTTGATTACATCGCGAGGTATTTGACCTCTATATGATACATTTTACAAACATTGCATTTGTTTTTAAAAGACAAACTTTCTTTACATCGAAAATTGACAGGCATGCATACCATTTCATAATATCCACTATCCAACTATAAATTGACTTAATAATAATAATCTTTAACGAACTCAATGACTTGAATGCAACGTTCTTCGAAATATGCCATGAAAGACTCCAATTAATATCTTTAAAATGAGCAAATGCACAGCGAAAGATTTCTTTAATACCTGAGAATAAACATGCTTTAAAGTGTCAACCAAAAGGTTGGTGAGTTCATTAGTTTATCATAATCATTCATTTTCATCATTTTAATAGACCACAAGAATTTCATTTCCAGTTCTCATAAATATACTTCCCATGCATAGAGACAAAAATCATTCATATGGATTGAACACCTGGTAACCGACATTCACAATATGCATATAAGAATATCCCCATCATTCCGGGATCCTCCTTCGGACATGATATAAATTTCGAAGTACTAAAGCATCCGGTACTTTGGATGGGGCTTGTTGGGCCCAATAGATCTATCTTTAGGATTCGCGTCAATTAGGGTGTCTGTTCCCTAATTCTTAGATTACCAGACTTAATAAAAAGGGGCATATTCGATTTCGATAATTCAACCATATAATGTAGTTTCGATTACTTGTGTCTATTTCGTAAAACATTTATAAAAATTGCGCATGTATTCTCAGCCCAAAAAATATAAAGGGTAAAAGAGGCAAATGAAACTCACCATACTGTATTTTGTAGTAAAAATACATATAACATCATTGAACAAGTGTAAGGTTGGCCTTGGATTCACGAACCTAACTTATTTATATATAATTACATGTTGGTTAATATTTGTCTAACAAATTAAGGTAAGTCATAGTGTACCACAATCCTAATGCTCGAGTCTAAAATGCAAAGGTCGACAAAAATTAGTTTGACTCAAAATAATTTCAAAAAAAAATTTATAAATGATTATTATATAATTTAAATATCGTCGTCTTATATTTTTAAAATATTTTTAAAAGATTTAATAGAGTAAATAATATAATTCCTTTATTAATAAATACAATTTTATATTAAAGTATACTTTTATATTTCTTAAGTAATAAAATTTATAAAGTTCATTTAATATCATAAAAATATTGTGATAGATTCTATTGAGGTAATTATATAATTTGTATTACATTTTTATTTGAAAAAATAGCATTGATAATAATAATAATTAAAAGTCGTATTATTTTGTAATAATTATTATTATTATTTTATTAATAAAAATCAATATTTATATTTACTAAAAATGATATTATGGTAAAATGATAATTCTAATTATGATATCTTTAATATTTAAGATACTTTTTAATATTAACTTTAAAGAAATAATTTTTATTTAAAATGATAATAATAATGATATTTTATAATAACAATGACATTTCTATTAAAATGATAATTTTTTTTAATAAATGATAGTTTTTATACTAACGATACTTTTAATAATACTAGTAATGATAAAATAATAAAAACGATAATTTTTTTTCTAAATCATTATCTTACAATAATTAAATTTCATCATGATACTCATACTCATTATTTCCTAATTAATTTGGTAAAGGTTCTTAAATCATCTTTTATATCGCGTTCATTTTAATGAATATAATAGTAATCATAATAGTTAAATGTTACCGTTACTAGTTTTAATTATAATACTAATATTAATAATTATTATGATAATGATAATACTAATAATCTATTTTAATGATAATAATAATAATAATACTAATTATAACTTTTAATGATAATAAATGATAGTAATAATAAAAATATCAATTTTTAAGGGTAATACTTTTTATAGATAATAATAATAATAATGATAATAATAATAATAATAATAATAATAATAATAATAATAATAATAATAAAAATTAGAACGACGATAATGACGACGATAATAATAATCATTTTTACACAACTTCAAATGGCTATAACTTCTAATCCGTTCATCGGAACGATTCGACATCTAAAGGAAAAGTTCTTAATTTTTCGCTAGCTTTCCAACGACACGCATATCTTATACCTTATCTTAACCGTAGATGTAACTACTTCGAGATTTAACATAACCTAACTAAGGGCAATATCAAAAGTACAATCATGCATAATCCTATTTTCTCGAGCACTAGTCAGGGATACACTATTAATATGTAAAAATTAAATTATGAGTACTCACGTATCAATATTAAGATTCAATATTGCAGGAAAGGTACGTAGACGCAACGAAGATGATAAACACTAGTTTGACCTCACGAGCATAACCTCGAACATTACCCATTACCTCCATAGCTCTAACCCATAATTTCCTTAGCTCTATCCCGCTCATAAATTCCGTTTTTAAATGACTCGTTCATGACCTCGTCGTAATATTTTATGTATAAAAATACTAATAATAATGCTTCTAGATACTACTAATAACAATATTTCTTAATCATAAAATAATAATAATAATAAATAAAATAAATATATACTACGGAGTAAGATAGATAGATGAATTGAATGAAATGAAATCAAATTACGTTCGAGACTTTATAGATCAAATTTGGGTCCCATTACTCCGAAATTTCGGATTGATAAAGAAAATGGAACCGCAATTTGCTGATTACTTCTTCATACATGAACGTAATCCAAACTTATATATATAAAGATTTTATAATATTTTAATTTATATGATTAATTAAATATTATATTATATTTACGTACATGGTAAAAATATAATTTTTACAAAAATGACACGGGCGTGGTCTCACGACTCATGTACCACTTTCGGTTTCTCGAGCGCACTTTCGTACTTTTAGAAAACTAGCTTTTTAAGTTACGCGACGTGTACCTTTAGTAACAGTTTGATTTATTCATCAATAATTTACTTTATGAAAAATGTAACTTATAAAATTGGGCATTGTGGTCATTTCCTTCTATAAATCAAAGTCTCGTTGTTTGTCAAAATATTTTATTTTAAATTAAACGTTTTGTTACATGTACCTTTATTAATAACTAGACTTAAATTAATTAAAAACTAACACACTCAAAGTGTAACTTAACCTTTTGAGTGTTTTGATCATTTCCTTTTATAATTCATAATCTTGTTATTTATCAAAGTCTATTTATTAATATTAGTTTAAAATCAAAACGTTTTATGCCTAATTTAAATTAAATTTTATAATCTTATACATATTTTTGAAATATTTATCTAATAACATACTAGTTATCCTTTCAAAACTAATTATATAATTTAAGATCATTTACATAATCGAAAATCCTATAACGTTTATGCTTTAAAACTTAATTTGATTTCATTCTTTTATGAGTAAATGTTTAGTTTAATTTCCTTAACTTTCTAAATAATATATCTTAATATAACATATCAAATGGGTTTATCTAGTCAACGAATCTTATCCCAATTTTTCCTTCTATATGATCAATCGAGTATTATGAAATTCAATTCTCCACTAACTTTTGTCTAACTCCCAATAAGTGATACTTTGTTCTTACATGTAAATCACTTTACCATTTATTCCGAATACCGTTAAAAAGTAAGGGTTTCCTAATTCAAAGTGGACCTCATAACAGAGACTCATAATCATAGTTCAATGTATCCGATAATTCAATCATTTGATGTTATCTTTCAATCCCGTTGATAAACTTATATCGAACAAATACGTTTATGTAAAGTATTATTATTCATTCAATACCTTGATCGCATTTCCAAGTTCATAAAATAAATCTCATATCTTATATTCATATCAACTAATCCGTTCAATGTTTTATCAATATTTCTCAATTTAAAAATCACACATATGTATATATATTTATTTACACATAATTGTTCGTGAATCGTCAGGCATGGTCAAAGGGTATTTGATTAAATGAATATAGTTTCAAAACTTTCGAAACTCAACATTACAGATTTTTGCTTATCGTGTCGGGTACATATAAAGATTAAAGTTTAAATTTGATCGGAAATTTCTGGGTCATCACACTGACTTGAATTACCTCAACAACTCGCAGCTGTACATAACACTTTCCACGTCTCGAATTTGAAGAAATGTTTTGCTAAATAAGATCTTACTATTCCGTTAGATGAAATCCAAATCAACGAAAAACTTCAATTCATCGAAGAACCCGTCGAAATAATGGATCGTGAGGTTAAAAGACTTAAGCAAAACAAGATACCAATTGTTAAGGTTCGATGGAATGCTCGTAGAGGACCCGAGTTCACCTGGAAACGAGAAGATCAGATGAAGAAGAAATACCCGCATTTATTTCCAGAAGATACGTCAACACCTCCAACTGCTTAAAATTTCGGGACGAAATTTATTTAACTGGTAGGTACTGTAGTGACCCGAACTTTTCCATGTTTATATATATATATTAAATGAAATTGTTATTTACATGATTAAGTGTTTCCAATATATTAAGCAATCAAACTTGTTAAGACTTGATTAATTGAAATAGGTTTCATATAGACAATTGACCACCCAAGTTGACCGGTGATTCACGAACATTAAAACTTGTAAAAACTATATGATGACATATATATGGTTATATATATAGTTAACATGATATTATGATAAGTAAACATATCATTAAGTATATTAATAATGAACTACATATGTAAAAACAAGACTACTAACTTAATGATTTTGAAACGAGACATATATGTAACGATTATCGTTGTAACGACATTTAATGTATATATATCATATTAAGAGATATTCGTACATCATAATATCATGATAATATAATAATTTAAAATCTCATTTGATATTATAAACATTGGGTTAACAACATTTAACAAGATCGTTAACCTAAAGGTTTCAAAACAACACTTACATGCAACGACTAACGATGACTTAACGACTCAGTTAAAATGTATATACATGTTGTGTTTTAATATGTATTCATACACTTTTAAAAGACTTCAAGACACTTATCAAAATACTTCTACTTAACAAAAATGCTTACAATTACATCCTCGTTCAGTTTCATCAACAATTCTGCTCGTATGCACACGTATTCGTACTCGTACAACACACAGTTTTTAGATGTATGTACTATTGGTATATACACTCCAATGATAAGCTCTTAGCAGCCCATGTGAGTCACCTAACACATGTTGGAACCATCATTTGGCAACTAGCATGAAATATCTCATAAAATTACAAAAATATGAGTAATCATTCATGACTTATTTACATGAAAACAAAATTACATATCCTTTATATCTAATCCATACACCAACGACCAAAAACACTGACAAACACTTTCATTCTTCAATTTTCTTCATCTAATTGATCTCTCTCAAGTTCTATCTTCAAGTTCTAAGTGTTCTTCATAAATTCTACAAGTTCTAGTTTCATAAAATCAAGAATACTTCCAAGTTTGCTAGTTTACTTCCAATCTTGTAGAGTGATCATCCAACCTCAAGAAATCTCTCTTATTTACAGTAAGATATCTTTCTAATACAAGGTAATACTCATATTCAAACTTTGATTCAATTTCTATAACTATAACAATCTTATTTCGAGTGAAAATCTTACTTGAACTGTTTTCGTGTCATGATTCTGCTTCAAGAACTTTCAAGCCATCCAAGGATCCTTTGAAGCTAGATCCATTTTTCTCATTTCCAGTAGCTTTATCCAGAAAACTTGAGGTAGTAATGATGTTCATAACATCATTCGATTCATACATATAAAGTTATCTTATTCGAAGGTTTAAACTTGTAATCACTAGAACATAGTTTAGTTCATTCTAAACTTGTTCGCAAATAAAGTTAATCCTTATAACTACACTTTTAAAATCAACTATACACATGATCTATATCTATATGATATGCTAACTTAATGATTTAAAACCCGGAAACACGATAAACACCATAAAACCGGATTTACGCCGTCGTAGTTACAACCGGGGGCTGTTTTGGTTTGGATAATTAAAAACTATGAAAAACTTTGATTTAAAAGCTATACTTCTGGGAAAATAATTTTTCTTATGAACATGAAACCATATCCAAAAATTATGGTTAAACTCAAAGTGAAAGTATGTTTTTCAAAACAGTCATCAAGATGTCGTTCTTTCGACGGAAATGACTACCTCTTTCAACAACGACTTGTAACTTGTATTTCCGACTATAAACCTATACCTTTTATGTTTATTTTCATAAAGTCAAGTTCAATACGAAACCGTGGCCGCTTAAATCACTCAAAACGGATTAGAAACGAAGAAATTGAGAGCAAAACAAAATTGGTAAAAACTACTCATTTTAGCTACGTGAAAATTGGTAACAAATCTATTCCAACCATAACTTAATCAACTCGTATTGTATATTATGTAATCTTGGGATACCATAGACACGTATACAATGTTTCGACCTATCATGTCGACACATCTATATATATATTTCGGAACAACCATAGACACTCTATATGTGAATGTTGGAGTTAGCTATACAGGGTTGAGGTTGATTCCAAAATATATATAGTTTGAGTTGTGATCAATACTGAGATATGTATACACTGGGTCGTGGATTGATTCAAGATAATATATATCGATTTATTTCTGTACATCTAACTGTGGACAACTAGTTGTAGGTTACTAACGAGGACAGCTGACTTAATAAACTTAAAACATCAAAATGTATTAAAAGTGTTATAAATATATTTTTAACATACTTTGATATATATGTACATATTTGTTATAGGTTCGTGAATCGACCAGTGGCCAAATCTTACTTCCCGACGAAGTAAAAAAATCTGTGAAAGTGAGTTATAGTCCCACTTTTAAAATCTAATATTTTTGGGATGAGAATACATGCAGGTTTTATAAATGATTTACAAAATAGACACAAGTACATGAAACTACATTCTATGGTTGAATTATCGAAATCGAATATGCCCCTTTTTATTAAGTCTGGTAATCTAAGAATTAGGGAACAGACACCCTAATTGACGTGAATCCTAAAGATAGATATATTGGGCCTAACAAACCCCATCCAAAGTACCGGATGCTTTAGTACTTCGAAATTTATATCATATCCGAAGGGTGTCCCGGAATGATGGGGGATATCCTTATATATGCATCTTGTTAATGTCGGTTACCAGGTGTTCACCATATGAATGAATTTTATCTCTATGTATGGGATGTATATTGAAATATGAAATCTTGTGGTCTATTATTATGATTTGATAATATATAGGTTAAACCTATAACTCACCAACATTTTTGTTGATGTTTTAAGCATGTTTATTCTCAGGTGATTACTAAGAGCTTCCGCTGTTGCATACTAAAATAAGGACAAGATTTGGAGTCCATGCTTGTATGATATTATGTAAAAACTGCATTTAAGAAACTTATTTTTGATGTAATATATTCTTATTGTAAACCATTATGTAATGGTCGTGTGTAAACGGTATATTTTAGATTATCATTATTTGATAATCTACGTAATGCTTTTTAAACCTTTATAGATAAAATAAAAGTTATGGTTGTTTTAAAAATAAATGCAGTCTTTGAAAAACGTCTCATATAGAGGTCAAAACCTCGCGACGAAATCAATTAATATGGAACGTTTATAATCAATATGAACGGGACATTTCAGGGACGAGAATAGTAAATTTTTTCACTCGATGGTGCGGTTAAGAAACAATATAAACAGTTTAAGGGGTCTTGTGATTGATGGAGTATGGTCTGATTTGCCGAATGTCATTAAGGAAGCTGCTGCTGAACATTTTGCCACACGATTTAAAGAGTCTGACATAGAAAGGCCTAGTTTAGAAGGTTTAGATTATCCTACACTATCTCCTGATGAACGATACAACTTGGAAGTTAAATTCGAAGAGAAAGAAGTTCATGAGGCTATTTTCGATTGTGATGGGAATAAAGCGCCGGGACCGGACAGGTTTAATTTGAGATTTTTTAAAAAATATTGGGAAGTCATTAAGCTTGATCTTATGGACGCTATCAGTTGGTTTTGGGAAAAAGGTGACATTTCTAAAGGTTGCAATGCATCTTTCATTACCCTTGTCCCGAAAGTAAAAGATCCGCAGGTATTAAACGATTTTCGTCCCATAAGTCTTATTAATAGCTTTTATAAGATTATTGCAAAATTACTTTCCAATCGGCTTCGAAAAGTCATTCCCGATTTAGTGGGACCAGAATAAAGCGCTTTTTTAAAAAATAGATTCATTCTTGATGGTGCGTTAGTGGTAAATGAAAGTGTCGGTTATTTGAAGTCATGTAGGAAAAAAGGCCTCATTTTTAAAATAGATTTTGAGAAGGCGTTTGATTGTATTAATTGGGATTTTTTATTGGAAGTTATGGGTTGTATGGGGTTCGGGTCAAAATGGTAAAATGGATTCGTTCTTGTTTATCAACGACCTACATCTCTATCCTTGTAAATGGATCACCGACAAAGGAATTCACTATTTAGAGGGGGGTTAGACAAGATGACCCCCTATCTCCATTCCTTTTTATTCTCACGGCGGAGGGTCTTAATATGCTCACTAAAAGTGCTATTGATAAGGGTCTGTACAAGGGTATTGAAATTGGAAATGACAAAGTAAACGTGTCTCATTTGCAGTATGCGGATGATACCATATTTTTGGGGGAATGTAGTGTTTCTAATGCGTGTAGTTTACATAACCTACTTAGTTGTTTCGAGCTTGCTTCCGGGTTAAAAGTAAGCTTTCACAAAAGTTGCTTGTATGGTGTCGGGGTTAAACAAGTTGAATTACAAGAAATTGCAAGTCACTTCGGGCGCCAAGTGGGCTCATTGCCCTTCACTTACCTTGGTCTTCCTATAGGTAACAAGATGAGTAAATTAAAAGATTGGGACCCGGTTATTGAAAAGTTCAATAAACGTCTTTCGGGTTGGAAAATGCGAACGATGTCTTATGGTGGAAGATTAGTGCTTATTAAGTCGGTCCTATCGAGTCTCCCGTTGTACTTCTTCTCTCTCTTCCGTGCTCTAAATTGTGTGTTAAAACTACTTGAAAATGTGAGACGTAATTTTTTTTGGGGCGGGGGCGATTCGGGTACAAAAATTTCATGGGTGAAATGGGATGTGGTTTTAAAAACATACGGGGAGGGGGGTTTAAACATCGGGTCTTTAAAGGGTAAAAATTTGGCTTTACTCGCAAAATGGTGGTGGAGGTTTAAAACAGAAACCAACTCGCTTTGGGTTAAAGTCATTCGAAGCATTTACGGTGCTAATGGCGGCTTGGGGGCGGGAGGTGACCTCGGTTACCAACCAACCTCGAGTACGTGGTCTAACATTATTGGTGCAGGATTATATTGATGACATGGGAATCAGTTTCAAGAAGTCTTTTATCAAGCAAATTGGGAATGGGTTGGAAACGTCATTTTGGAATGAAATATGGATTGGAAATACCAAACTCAAAGAAGTCTACCCACGTTTATTTCGGCTAGAAGTTCAAAAAGATGCTCCTGTTGGTTTGCGACTGCAGGGAAATGGGCTGTTCAATTGGGCCTGGGCCCGGCAGCCTTTGGGACGTGGTCTAGACGAACTCGAAAGTCTGGAAGCTCAACTCGCTGAGGTTTCTATCGGTCCAGAAAATGAAAAGTGGAGTTGGAATTTAGATGGCGAAAACAGGTTCACAGTTAAGTTTCTATCGGGAATCTGCGATGATTATATTCTTCAACTGGAAAGTAATCCAACAAGTACTCTTCGGAACAACCTTGTTCCAAAAAAGATCGAGATTTTTGTGTGGAGATTAATGAAAAAAAGGCTACCGGTTAGGATCGAGTTGGACAAAAGAGGTATTGACCTCCATAGTGTGAGATGTCCAATTTGTGATGACGATTTAGAGACAACGGACCATATTATTCTACATTGCCCATATGCTCATGATGTTTGGTCCCGAATTTTCTAATGGTGGGGTTTAGGAACTTTTTCGATCCTAAGCTTTACCGAAATCCTCAAAGGAAATTCCGGAGTCCCGATATGTTCTTTTGGAAGAAAAATTTGGCAAGCCGTAGAATGGATAAGCGCGTATTACTTATGGAAAAATTGAAATAACAAAACGTTTCGTGGTAAATCGTGGTGTGCTCCGGTTACTCTCAACGAAATCCAAGTCAAATCTTTCGAATGGATTTCGCTTAGATCTAAGGGGAAGAAAATCGAATGGCTTACTTGGTTGAGTAACCCAATTTCATATCTTTCAAGTTAATGGTTTTCGTGTTAGTTAGTATGTTTGGAGTTGCTCACCTTGCAACTTCATGTCGAGTTTTTATATAGTGTATGTTCTTTGTAAAGTTTTAGTGTTTAATAAAATTTCTTGCTTTTAAAAAAAAAAACATTAAACATAATTGATTAAATAAAGTAATAAGTTGGTATCCCTGTCAGGTTTATCTTCATATCCTTTCAAGTGCAAAGTGTCGTTCAATATTATAATTTTGCAAATGCATAGCTTTGTTAACTTTGCATAAACGCAAAATAATAATAATAATAATAATAATAATAATAATAATAGTAATAATAATAATAATAATAATAATAATAATAATAATAATAATAATAATAATAATAATAATAATAATAATAATAACAATAACAATAACAATAACAAGAACAAGAACAAGAACAATAACAATAACAAGAACAATAATAATAACAACAATAAGAAGAACAATAAGAAGAACAATAACAATAATAATAATAAGAATAATAATAATAATAATAAGAATAATAATAATAATAATAATAATAATAATAATAATAATAATAATAATAATAATAATAATAATAATAATAATAATAATAATAATAATAATAATAATAATAATAATAATAATAAAGCTTATTGCATGGACTATACTGAGCTTTAATGTGATTATGAGTTTAATATAATCAAATCATAATTAGATAATCGGTTGCAACGTGATTTTGATAAATTATAATGTAAACTACCCAACCATCTTTAAGCTAGTGACTGGTAACCCATTTTGTCGTATTGAATTTTAACATTTATTTTATTTTGTTTCATTAATATTAATATTAGCTACTTTTAAAAAGCAAATACATGTTACTAAACGTTTAGTTAAATTGACACAACTTTTTCAGGTAAATCATAACTAACGTTAAGATAATGTAATTTTTTTTTTTTAATTGTGAAGTGATATTTAGTATTGACAAATCACAATAAAGTCCAACAAAATAGAACTCAAACAATGCTTAATATGGAAAATAAACTCAAGTTGAGTCGTAATCTTTGGCTCATAAACCCTTTCTATTCGTTGGTTGTTAGCCCGTTTCTAACTTCTGGCTACGGGTTGTTATATAATTTGACGTTCCAAAAAAAATGTTTAATATGGAAAGACATTATCAAGTTAAAGTAAAGAATTTTTATTTAACTTTAGTTATAAAATTAATTAAAGTTAATATGTTCATGGGTGGAAGTTAATAGAAACAAGGAAAGTCGTGACTAGGGATGTCAATGGATCGGATATGGATCGGATGATGCCATATCCATATCCATATCGATTTAATTTTTCCTTATCCATATACATATCCATATCCATTTAATTTCAGTTCATCCGTCCATATCCATATCCGATAGATTAAGCGGGTTAATGGATATCCATTGGATATCAAATGAAATGTTAATCTAACGATGAATTTATCAATTTAATATTAATTATAACAACTATAAATATTTAATCTTTATGTTTTTGATTTGTTACACATATTTTGATTGTAATTTTTCGCCGATTGTGAATTTATTTAAGCTAATTACGTTATAATATAAGTAAAAATACGTTCAAATTAATCTAAATATGTAACTTTGAATATTGTTAGTAATAATTTAATAATTGTGACTATCACAACCCTATTTTCATTAATAATTTACGAATTTGTAGATTATATGTATATGTATGTCAATATGTAGATTTATATGCATATATTTTTATACGTATATATGTATGTATAAATGTATTTCGGGTGATAATGGATATATCCGTGGATGATAAATTGTCATTCATATTCGATCCACTAAATATTTAGATCATCCATATCCATATCCATATCCGTTAATCGTCCATTTATATCATCCATATCCATTATAGATGGATCGGATCGGGTGGATGTCCATGGATGGAACATCCATTGCCATCCCTTCTCGTGACCCCTCTATTTGTGTTAATTACCTCCGTAAGTACAACCATATGTGATGTTATCCTTTTCGCTCACATAAGTAAAAACTTCAAGTTCCACTCATGATTGCATTACATGTTTTCAATTACTAGACTTGTATGTATTGTATATATAACTAAAATGAGTTTTGTATAAAGATAACTAAAATGAAGCGTCCACTTCGGGTGCTTATAAGCTTAAAGATAACATTGACGACTTGGATTATGTGGACGCAATTCAAAACTTGTTTAAGGGTCATCATGATGGAAGAGATGGTGGCTCATTGGCATTTGGGAGAGGTAATATGTCCGTGAAGGCTTTCGCGGCCTTCGATGATGGTTGGCCGGGGAGTCCGCACCGGGTGTTGGTTCCACTAACGTGTTGTCTTACAAGTTTGAGAATCGGTCCGGGAAGAATTCTTTGAAATAGACGGTCAATGAAAAATTGAAAAGGGCGGGTTCTCGAGGTTGATGGTGGTCCGGTTTGTATTATTCGATTGGTTTCGTTGCTTGTATTGTTCGTGTATTTCCGGTTTTTGTTTGGTACATATGTTTGTAGGGGTTTTTTTCGGGATGTTAGGGAAGCTCGTTAATAGATAGTTTTTGTTTAGATGTTTGCTTTCTATGTGCGAGGTTCCCCGTTTTCCCCTTTTCTTTTATATTCCCGTTGATGGCGTTTTCCATGAGTATTCGTTTTTTCACTAAAAATAGAAATAAAAAATTAAAATTAAATGAGTTTTAAGCTCAATAAACATTAGCTTCAAACTCTAAATGTTCAAACTGTTGGTGATTTTAGCATGATCCAACGTCATTTTAGTTGATTGGATTACTATGTTGAAAGTGTTTTCGAACCATTGATATGTTACACGAATTCGGAGAGTGTGGAGTACACGTTCGTAAAACGTGAGGTGGTTTGAGGTTTTATTTGGACTTGGAAATGATATTTGGAACTCGTGAAATGCGAAATGAGACTTGAAAAGGCCATACGAGTGAAAAACCTTGAGATCAAAATTTGGAGTGCTGGATAGGCTTAGCCCGCGGCGCGGCTCAGCCACCCGCGGCGCGGCTTAAAGCACAAAACTCAGGTCGAGACTTTTGGTAATTTTCAAGAATTTTTCTTTGTTAGCCCGCTGCGCGGCTCTAGAACCCGCGGCGCGGCTTAATAAAGGGCACGCTGAAAAGGTGATTTTTCAACCCAAAAGGCACATTTGAACCCCAAATGTTTTGGGGTAGTTACAGGACATTTAAACTGCGTTTTTACATGTTTTTAGACCATTTTAAGTCTAAATACATGAATGTAAACTTCCAAGTCACTAATGGGTGTGAATCAAAAGGTTGTGATTTTTCAAGAAACCTTTTGACCCATTATAAATACACTCTTTGTGTATTTGAAAAATGTTCCAGAATTTTGATCCTTTTACACACTTTCAATTTCAAACAATTAGAAGATACATCTCTACAATTGTGTGATTGTTATCTTTTAGCCAAGACGACAATCTTGTCTTTGTCTTATCCCAATTAAAACTTCGTGTAACCCGTGGCTAATAGGGTTGAAATATTCGATTAGGAAAGTGTTCACACGATTCAAAGATCAATCCGGAGTCATTACCGTTTCAGTCACGAAGGTTTTACAACCCCGACTTCTAACAATCTAATCGAATATTGTGACTTCTATGCCCGGAGAAATGGTGGGAGAAATGACTTCCAATTTGATGTGAAGTGTGAAGGAATTGAACTGTGTTGATGGAAGGAAATTTTGGCAGAATTTATGGAACTGTGGGATCACAACATCAATGATGTATGGTACACATTTTCTGTTCATTTCTATAATGATACTCGATGCATACATGGCTTTTATTTTGCACAAATTAAAATTAGGTGGTTTTATTCACATGCTTGAGATTTATAAGAAATTGTGGTTCTTTTATAAATTCAGAATGTTTCAATTGGAAAGAGTTGATATTTTATATATTGAAACAATTATTTCTTTTCAATATTTTCATGCATATTAATGGATCATATGGTGTTTCATGATCATTATTTATGCATTCATTGGCCTGATGGCAAGAATGAATGTTGATCAGTGATATGATATAAGATCATAAATTATGATTTTATGAGAATTAATGGTTGCAATGAAAACATTAAATGTAATTCTCTCCTTGAAACGATTTGATCTACAAAATGGATGAAGTTTTCAAATAACTCTCGCCATTTACATTTGTACATCAATAATTAATTATTGATGGTGATGCATGTGAAAAGCCATGTTTTGTGATTCTATATATTGACATATTTTATACAAACATAATAAATTAACAATCGTGACTTCTCTATTCTATTGAAAGCAAACATTTTGCTTATGACTGTTTTGGAAATCGTCATGTTGACGATTGAAAAAGACAGTTATTGGTTATAGAGGAAGTTGACTTTTATTTGTTTTCATGGTTTAAAAGTCAAAAGTTGTGATTCAAGGGTAGTAACTGTTGGCACATAAGACATTTGTGTTGTAAATGACATGTGAATGTCGTTGGGATTTGTGGTTTTAACTCTCCACTTTAAAATGGAGAAAAGGTTACCATGTATTTCAAATAAATGTCGTACACATTTATTTACATAAAATGTCTTGGTCCATTGGATTATTGATGTGTGTCGCGAGGGGTACAAAATAGTGTTTATTTTTAATACGAAATTCGACGAAATTTTACACAAGTTTTATTATTTTTACGGATGGGAAATACCTAAACCTTGCTACAACACTTATAGGCAGTGTACCTAATCGTACTGTAGTGTAGTTTTTAGTAAGTCCGGTTCGTTCCACAGGGACGCAGTGAAGTTTAACACTATATTTTTATAAAATTATATTTTTACAAAAATATATAATATAAGTAGTATTATTATTATAAAGGGGAGTTTTTACCGTTTAATGACCGGTTTGTCGATTTTAAAACTTTAGTCGCAGTTAAAACCAAATGTAAAATATTAAAAATAAATACAAGACTTAAATTAAAGCATAAAGTAAATAACGATAATGAAATTGCGAATAATAAAAGTGCGATAAAATAAACTTGCGATAATTAAAAAGTACGATAATTAAAAGTGCAATTAAATATAAAATAAAGGAAATTAAATATGAAATAAAAGAATTATGCTTATTTAAACTTCCGTAATCATGATGTTTGACGTGTTGATTTTAGTTTTATGCCCATGGGTTAATTGTCCTTTGTCCTGGATTATTTAATATGTCCGTCTGGTTTTTGTCCATAACAGTCCATCAGTCATAAATATAAAGTGCGAGTGTCCTCGTCAAATTATTCTTATACCCGAAGTTAAATATTCCAACTAATTGGGGACTTAAACTGTAACAAGATTTTAATACTTTGTTTAATAATTACACCAGGATGTCGACTGAGTGTAACCCAAGGTTTTAATATTTTGTTATCAATTATACCAAGTGTCCTTGTACATAATTTCACCCCTGTTTTAATTATTCTAGTGGCTATTAATCTATTCCCGTGTCCGGTTAAATGAACGATTATTCGTACATATAAATACCCCGCCCATCGTGTCCGATTGAGTGTATATGGTAATTTATAGGGACGCCCAATTGTAAATCTTTATATTAATATTAACAAACTATCATTTAGTTAAACAAATATAAAGCCCATTAATAGCCCATAGTCTAATTTCCACAAGTGTCGTTCTTTTGTCCAAACCCCAATTATGGTACAAAGCCCAATTACCCAATTTTAGTAATTAGCCCAACATCATGATTACTTCATTTTAAATAAGCATAATAATAACTTAGCTACGAGACATTAATGTAAAAAGGTTGAACATAACTTACAATGATTAAAAATAGCGTAGCGTTACACGGACAGAATTTCGACTTACACACTCAAACGATCTCTATCATAAATCTTATTATTATCATAATTTAAAATTAAAATTAAGATTATTGTTATATCTTATTAAGTTAACATTATGATAGAGATATAGAATATAGATATTGATAATTGATATAGATATTTGATCGATATATAGATAAAAAAAAGGATAGAAAAAGTTCTCGTTCAATTGATCGTTACATAGCCTTTTATAGGCGAAATTAGAAATTGAATTTTCATTTACGACCCCTGAACTATGCTCAATTAACAACTTTTTATTATTTAATATTATTCTTATTATGAATTATTTAAATATTATATTTTATTCTTGTGCATAGTTGACTCGTAATTTTTACACCGTTGCGTCGAGCGCTGAAAGTTGGTTCATGCCCCGGTTCCGGATTTTCGAACGTCCTTTTGTACAATTTTATATCTTGTACTTTGCGTTTTGTAACTTGTACTCTTGTCATTTTTAGACGTTCCTCATCAATAATTTGAACCTTTTTGATTGTATCTTGTACTTTTGAGCTTTTTGGACCTTTGTGTCTTCAATTCGTCGTTTTCGCCTTTTGTCTTCGCACTTATTTAATATAAACGAATATTACTTGAAAATGGAACAATTGCAACTAAAATCTTGTATTTCTTGGGGGATAATGCTATGAAATATATGTTCCTTTTTAGCCTTATCAATATTCCCACACTTAAGCGTTGCTTGTCCTCAAGCAATATAGTCTTGAAAAACACTTGAATCACTTCTTTATTCTTCACACTTTGTACATCAGTGATTTCAATACGGCGGTATAAACAATGGTAGTAACGATGTGGTTAAAGGTGGGTGTGTCTTTTATAGTTGCCTCGGGTTTAGGTCAACGACACTGGCAATCAAATAGCCGATTTACTTTTGGTTTCCAAAGCAAAGTGCACATTTGAAAGGCGGTTTACAGTCCCACATGACTATAAAAATTTAGATCCTTTAAGGAAGTTGGATCTTTATGAAAACATTTGATCTTTTGAAAATTCAAGCTAGATTTTACCCTAGACAAGTTTTCTGATTTGATCCATCATTGATGTTGCAAAATATATTTGTGGATCGTTATTTTGGCTAAAACTTTTAGGCTCGTGTAATCCACTGCTATCCCGGTATCGAAAAGCACACATCCAGTTTACTTGTTCCGTATATTACCTTTTGGTAAACTACCGTCCGGTTGTAAAGGAAAGCGATGAACAAGAAACTGTTAAGGCAATGTCTAATGACATGCATTTGTTCATGGTCTAATTACGTGTCGGATGCTAGTACTATCCTTGGTAGGAGCAATAGTAAAGATCATCCTATGATTTTTCGGTCTGGCACAAGGTCCTGTCTCCGACCATGCTATGCAACCACCGTTCTTACGGTTGACACCCGATTTGGTTCAGGTGACCTAATGAATTCTGTTGAATTCCCAGGATTTTACGTTCAATGGTAATGAACGCATTGAAAATGGATTTTCAGAAAACAAATCGGTTTTAATTTTGATCAAAATATTTTCTCGTTCAAGCTCGAGTTTAGATATCATTGAATTCCATGAGTTTGAATTCTCAATCTTTAAGGTCAATCTCTAGGATTGAGTAATATCAGTCTTAAAAGCTGATTTTTAATCTTTAAGGAGATTATCCTTTCTGGGGATCTGATTCATTAGTCTTATCAAGCTAATTTGCACGGCGCCCTCCCCATTTTACGAGACAGATCCTCTCATGGTTAGGATAAGTCTGACCACTTGGCGACCCTGTTTGATGCTGAGGTCCGTGGATTTCCTGCTGATTTTAGTGATGACTTTTCTAGGTTTTTCGTCAACCTACAGCTGGTCTGGACGACAACTTCATGACCTAAATCAAGAAGCGCGTTTCTTTTTCGGAAGACTTTACTTCCTTTTAATGATGGAATTGATTCATCGTGTAGATCCATCTTTCTTTCAAAAGTATTATAGTAAATCCGGTAAAACTGATTAGTATCATCCAAAACAAAAGTACCTGCAATAATCTTGTACAAAAATATGTGATAGATAGTTTTTAATTGAATAACTTGGTACATTCTCCCCACACTTAGTTTCTTTCTTTGCCTTTTTATTCTCCTTTATTCCATTTTAAATGAATTCAAGCATTTTAGGTTGTTTCTCAATTTATGTCCTTTCCGATAATTTCGGTATTATCACCTAGTTTTCACCGTTCATAAATATGTATAAACATGATTTTGACTTCATTTAATTGAAAATTTTTCAAATTTTCACAAAATTTGGCAAATAAACCAAGTATAAACCTGAGAGAATTTATAACCCTTCCCCACACTTAAGATCATGCAATGCCCTCATTTGCATGAAATCAGACTATAATTTAAATTCATGAGGGTGATTAGCGTAGAAAAGTGATTAAAAATACCGAGTTTGTAATTACAAAGCTCGTCGAATGATAGATGGCGCCTCATCGTTCATTCCTTCATTTGTTATATCATATTTGTTGTTTTGCGTCTTGTCGTCAAAATTAGTACCTTTTGCTGAACTTTAATGACAGTCTTTGAAAGTGCGTTGTTTTACCCTGTTTTGTACATAAGATAAAATACAAACATATATATATATATATATATTTTTGAAGTTTGGTTTATAACCCAACTTTTCAAAAATTTATAAAGTATAATATTTTTGGCATACTTTAAATCAATAAAATTAAAAATAATGATAACAAAATTTGTCGCCCCGCCCTCGGGTAAAGTAATTTCGGCTTAATGACCTAGTCTTCAACTCACGACGAATTTTAGAAATCATTTTTTCAACTTAATGAATTAAAGTAAATTTTGTTTTTAAAATCACACAAAAACTTAAATTTGAAAAGCATATTAATTTCATATAAAACCTACAAAACAAAAAAAAAATTCAGAATGGAGGGAGAAAACTAGTTCTTTAGTGTCTGCTAGCGGAAAAGACCAATCGGATTCCATTCTCGGAACTACACGAGAACAGAACAACTAACTCTAGACAGCATTTTCTTTTTAGAACATTTGAATCTCCCCACACTTAGGTAGCTGTGGTGTCGAAATTGTTATTAGCTTCATCGTCAATTTCTCTTGGTCCATAATCAACTTGCCTATCTGTGACTTTTTCTTTAAGCCAGTGCCCGGCTTCTTCCGTAATATCCCATAATTCAACTAGCTTCGCCTTTTCTTTAGGCGACAGATTGGATACTAACCGGTTACATAACTTAAAGTTCCCCTTACTTCTAGCATCAATAGCCCGTTTAAAAAGTTTCTTCATTGAACTGTTAATAACGGGGTCATCTAATTTCGTATCAACAACGGGGTCCTTTGTTATTGGGTTATCATTAGGTGTTACTTCATTTTTCCCACACTTAGGCGTTTCATTATTGCTAAGCACTGCCGTTGGAGTTGGTAAAACAACATGGTTATTACCAATCGTTTTTATTGGTTCAACGGTTTTGGTTGGTGGAGGTTTAGATTTTCGAATCATAAAGGTGATCGATTTGTCACCACTTTTAAGTGTCATTCTTCCATTTCCTACATCAAATAACGCCCCGGTGAACGCAAAGAATGGTCGACCTAAAATTAGAGGAATGTTTGGGTCCTCTTCTATGTCAATGACAATGAATTCGACTAGAAAGGTTAAATTACCTACTTGAATGGGTAGGTTGTCAGCAATTCCAACTGGGTGCTTAATGGTTTGATCAAAGAGTCGAACACTCATATCCGTTGGAGTTAACTCACCTACACCTAATCTCTTATATAAGGAAAGAGGCATAACACTTACACTCGCACCTAAATCTGCTAGTGCATCATACATGACACAATCACTAAGTAGACAAGGAACAATAAATTCACCCGGATCACCTACCCTAGGTGGAGGTTTTGGTGGAACTGTCTTCACCGGGTTTACTTCTACGGCTTTTGTTTCTTGTACTTTCTTATTCTTCTTCTTCTTCTTCTTTCCAATGGTATCACCAACTTTATTACCTATTACTTGCTCATACTCAACTCCTTTTCTTGGAAACGGGATGGGTGGTTTATATGGTGCCACCACTGGCTTTACATACTCTGGTGGTGGTGGTGTAACTTCTTCATTTTTACTCTCGTCTAAAACCTTCCCATCTTCCGGAGCTGGTTTTTCAGAATTTGTTGAAACCATATTAACATTCTCTTTCCGAGGATTTACTTCAGTATTACTCGGTAGCTTTCCTTGTTCCCTCTCACTCATCATGCTAGCAAGAGTACCTACGTGTTTTTCTAGATTCAAAATGGAAGCTTGTTGAGTTCTTAATGACTGATCAAACCTCTCGTTCGTTTGGGTTTGAGTTTCAATAAATTGTGTTTGAGATTCAACTAGCTTGAATACCACGTCTTCCATATTTGACTTTTTCTCTTCGGTTTGTTGTTGTGGTTTATATAAGCCAGGTCTTTGTTGATTGAAAGTGTTGTTTTGAGTTGGTTGGTTATTCGGACCTTGTTGGTTATACGAGTTATTGTCGGGTCCTTTTGGATTGTAAAGAATGTTTTGATTTCGATTGAAGTTTAGCTTTGGCGGTTGATAATTATTTTGATAATTATTTCCAGGCCTTTGGTTCATATAGGAAACATTCTCTCGTTGTTCCATCGTTGGTTCAATGTGACAATCTTTCGTTAAGTGTGGTCCACCGCATTGCTCACAACTGATTCGTATTGCGTGAATATCTTTATTCATCTTTTCCATTCGTCTTTCGAAAGCATCTATTTTTGCGGAAACGGAATCAAAGTCATGGCTAGAATCGGCTCTAGCCGCTTTAGATGATCTAACGATATCTTTTTCTTGGTGCCACTCATGTGAGTGGGAGGCTGTATTATCAATAATTTTGTAAGCTTCAGTTGCGGTTTTCTTCATGATGGAACCACCAGCTGTTATTTCTTCAGTTGTGGCTTTTCGTTCGCGCAAAAGCCAAATGAAACATTATATTCTACCAATCGCCCCTTCAGGTAACAATTCTAACCAATCTTTGGCTTCTTCCTTTAAAGTCCAGGGAAATAACATGAGATAGATCTGCTCATCTTCCACTTCTCGGATTTTGAATAGTGTACAAATTCTTTTAAACGTACGAAGGTGTTCGTTTGGATCTTCATTCGGCGCACCACTGAATTGGCATTGGTTAGTTACCATGTGTAGGATTTGTCCTTTAATTTCATAATCTGGAGCATTAACTTCTGGTTTAATAATGGCGTGACCTTGGCCCGTGCGTTTAGCCCTCATTCGATCTTCCATACTTAGAGGTTCTAGATTTTTCATGATTGGATTTGTTGTATCCGAATCACTAGAGGATTCTGATTTAACGGTTTGGGGTTCAGGATCTTGGAATTGTCCTTGAATATCTTCCGGGTTCTTAGTTGTGAAATCGGGTTCAAAAGATGGATTATCGGAAATTTGAATTGGAGTACTTGGTCGACTAGATGACGATTTTAAAGAAAAATCAACGGCGGCGATATTTGTTAAACGATGTCTTGATCGAGTTACAGGTGGTGAACGTATGACCGGCGGTGAACGTCTTGCTCGGTGCATTCACTGAATATCCTATTAGTTTTTAAAAAGGAAAGAAAAATTATATAAGTTATCCAATCAATAGACTTTTCTGATTTTGCCCACGTTTCGAATAGCCAAAAGATGCAGCAGAGGGGCAGGATTCGTTTGGTCTCAATATAATTGAGTACTGTTTGGCTCCAATAACCCGGTCCACGTACAAATCCAACTATTACTACGAACCAGAAAATTTTGATGTCTATCAATTTAACCACTTAAAATAAATTTTCGTAATTTTAAGAAATTTAGAGAAGAAGTAGAAAAAAATCTAAGTCCTAAAAACTAGAATGGCGAGAAATAAGAGAGAAAAAGAGTGCGCGTCGAAAAGTGTCGAAAAATGAAAAAGACGAAGAGTGGTTTGTAAACACGCGGTTAATCCAACCTTATAACGATCACTATCTTAAAATTAAAGCTACAAATGGAGATCACTAATTGGAATTGTAATTGATACATAGGTAAACGCGTCGAAAAATAAAAATAAGAAAATAGCGCGAAAAATGGCGTCGCAAAATTCTAAAGCACCTAAAACTTAGTCTAAGGAATAAGCACTTAAGGGATTTTACGGCAAAGCCTAAAAATCTAAAAATGAAAATAACTATGGCAAAACTAAACTTAATACTAAAAGTTGCGAATATAGTCTAAAAATCTAAAGGTAATAAAACTAAAAAAAAAAAATTTTTATAGACAAAATCTTAAAAATATATTTTTTTTTTATAATTTTTTTTTTTTTTTTTTTAAGTTTTTTTTTTTTTTACGTTTTTTTTTTTTTACGTTTTTTTTTTTTTTACATTTTTTTTTTTATATATTTTTGCAAATATAAATTAAAAATATAGCGTTTTAGTGCTCCCCGGCAGCGGCGCCAAAAACTTGATGTGTGTCGCGAGGGGTACGAAATAGTGTTTATTTTTAATACGAAATTCGACGAAATTTTACACAAGTTTTATTATTTTTACGGATGGGAAATACCTAAACCTTGCTACAACACTTATAGGCAGTGTACCTAATCGTACTGTAGTGTAGTTTTTAGTAAGTCCGGTTAGTTCCACAGGGACGCAGTGAAGTTTAACACTATATTTTTATAAAACTATATTTTTACAAAAATATATAATATAAGTAGTATTATTATTATAAAGGGGAGTTTTTACCGTTTAATGACCGGTTTGTCGATTTTAAAACTTTAGTCGCAGTTAAAATCAAATGTAAAATATTAAAAATAAATACAAGACTTAAATTAAAGCATAAAGTAAATAACGATAATGAAATTGCGAATAATAAAAGTGCGATAAAATAAACTTGCGATAATTAAAAAGTACGATAATTAAAAGTGCAATTAAATATAAAATAAAGGAAATTAAATATGAAATAAAAGAATTATGCTTATTTAAACTTCCGTAATCATGATGTTTGACGTGTTGATTTTAGTTTTATGCCCATGGGTTAATTGTCCTTTGTCCTGGATTATTTAATATGTCCGTCTGGTTTTTGTCCATAACAGTCCATCAGTCATAAATATAAAGTGCGAGCGTCCTCGTCAAATTATTCTTATACCCGAAGTTAAATATTCCAACTAATTGGGGACTTAAACTGTAACAAGATTTTAATACTTTGTTTAATAATTACACCAGGATGTCGACTGAGTGTAACCCAAGGTTTTAATATTTTGTTATCAATTATACCAAGTGTCTTTGTACATAATTTCACCCCTGTTTTAATTATTCTAGTGGCTATTAATCCATTCCCGTGTCCGGTTAAATGAACGATTATTCGTACATATAAATACCCCGCCCATCGTGTCCGATTGAGTATATATGGTAATTTATAGGGACGCCCAATTGTAAATCTTTATATTAATATTAACAAACTATCATTTAGTTAAACAAATATAAAGCCCATTAATAGCCCATAGTCTAATTTCCACAAGTGTCGTTCTTTTGTCCAAACCCCAATTATGGTACAAAGCCCAATTACCCAATTTTAGTAATTAGCCCAACATCATGATTACTTCATTTTAAATAAGCATAATAATAACTTAGCTACGAGACATTAATGTAAAAAGGTTGAACATAACTTACAATGATTAAAAATAGCGTAGCGTTACACGGACAGAATTTCGACTTACACACTCAAACGATCTCTATCATAAATCTTATTATTATCATAATTTAAAATTAAAATTAAGATTATTGTTATATCTTATTAAGTTAACATTATGATAGAGATATAGAATATAGATATTGATAATTGATATAGATATTTGATCGATATATAGATAAAAAAAAAGGATAGAAAAAGTTCTCGTTCAATTGATCGTTACATAGCCTTTTATAGGCGAAATTAGAAATTGAATTTTCATTTACGACCCCTGAACTATGCTCAATTAACAACTTTTTATTATTTAATATTATTCTTATTATGAATTATTTAAATATTATATTTTATTCTTGTGCATAGTTGACTCGTAATTTTTACACCGTTGCGTCGAGCGCTGAAAGTTGGTTCATGCCCCGGTTCCGGATTTTCGAACGTCCTTTCGTACAATTTTATATCTTGTACTTTGCGTTTTGTAACTTGTACTCTTGTCATTTTTAGACGTTCCTCATCAATAATTTGAACCTTTTTGATTGTATCTTGTACTTTTGAGCTTTTTGGACCTTTGTGTCTTCAATTCGTCGTTTTCGCCTTTTGTCTTCGCACTTATTTAATATAAACGAATATTACTTGAAAATGGAACAATTGCAACTAAAATCTTGTATTTCTTGGGGGATAATGCTATGAAATATATGTTCCTTTTTAGCCTTATCAATTATAAAAGATAGCCGTGTTGTCAATAAAAGAATGTATTCAATATGTTTTTGGTATTCTTTGGATATTGACATGAAAATCATGGACACCCCATGAATTGTTAATTGTTGTGTTTGTTGGTAAAACAATAAATTGTTGGTAATAATAATTGTTAAGATATTTAATGGGTGGTAATAATCCGTTGGAAAAGTCACAAGACAATATTGTATTATTGTGTGGTGACTGATTTTATTACGAATTCAAATGGCCATGAGAGACTTTATTCATTGGTGATTTATGTCCTTAAATTATTTGATGGTTTATCAAATGATACAAGTTAGTGAAACAAATATGGTTTAATGTGGAACAATGTTTAGATATTGCTTAATTGTTTCGAGCATCGGTATGCCATGAAAATTGGTGGTATGATGTATGTGTGTACATCAAGTGACCAATATAGCATGATGTTAGTAAGATTAAGCATGGTCTAGAGGAATTCATTGTGATGAAGATTAAGTACTTTAGTACTTGTAAAACCCAACCATGGATTATGGTTTAGTTCACAATGGTGATCCTAAGGCATATTAAATTATATTGAGTTTGCTATTGATCAATAAGATGATACATCTACAAGTTGTTGGTTTTACACTTGGTATAGATGAGGTATCTTGGATCAAAAGGTTGATGTTGAGATTATGGATATTATAAACTTGTTGTCATTGCTTCTTAGTCTTATAAGTGGATTGACTAAGGTATGTTTGTAATTATAATCTCACCTGTAATGTAATGGTAATAATTGTGTACACAAGGGTAATGGGAATACATTATCAAGGGTGTATAAATTATATGTTTACATTGATGACTTGGGGAAAGTGGACATATGCAAGAACTAATCAATCAATTGATTTGAGTACTCATAAGTTTCTTATGGTATAGTAAGAACTTGGTAAATCCTTGGTATAAAGGATTGCAAAAGAATGGAAATTGATTGAAGTCATAATGAATAAGATGAAAGTTCATGGTGATCCCTAGTGATGGGATGTCTTTGACTAAGGCATGTATTTGAAACAAGTGAAAGTCTAGACACTTATGCCTTAGACAAATGATGTTTCGTGATGTTTATCACGAAATGAAGTGATGTATGTGAATTTTGTTGGGTCACAACTAAGTTTGACTAAATCACTTGACTAAAGCATTAGCCGGAAGCTCGCAAAAGTTGGCTAATGTTGTGGGATTGAAGTCCATCTAAATATTCCATAGTGGGATACCCAATTCCCTTCTAGTACAACGCTAGGAGCTGAATTCAATGAGGAAAGCCTACTATCTGAAGATTGGAACACATTAAATATATGATCCCAAAGTATGTGTTCGGACCCGTGAGATAAAGGAGGTTGAAGTTAAATACTTCTTAATAGTTGTCTTGAAAAATTGCATCGCGGGAGCAATATTATAAGAAACTACCTACGTGAACATGAGGTTAAGCCGCCTCAAGAAAGCTTGGGACTTAGCTTTTGATATGTTCATGAGAGGATTGGGACACATGGCTTATAATAGTGTCGGGGTTAATTGTTAGAGAGTATGGAACTAATGTGTATATTATCGACAGGTTTTCAAATGAATTGATGGGTTCAAACTATTAGAGCACCCTGATTTTCGAATTCTTGAACGTGTAATATACTATGTGTAAATTCAATCCATGTGACATTTACACTTATGCATTAGTTTCTAGTTGTTGGTATTTTAGTAATCAAGGATCATACTAAAATGGGGGGAATTGTTGGTGATTTTAGCATGATCCAACGTCATTTTAGTTGATTGGATTACTATGTTGAAAGTGTTTTCGAACCATTGATACGTTACACGAATTCGGAGAGTGTGGAGTACACGTTCGTAAAACGTGAGGTGGTTTGAGGTTTTCTTTGGACTTGGAAATGATATTTGGAACTCGTGGAATGCGAAACGAGACTTGAAAAGGCCATACGAGTGAAAAACCTTGAGATCAAAATTTGGAGTGTTGGATAGGCTTAGCCCGCGGCGCGGCTCAGCCACCCGCGGCGCGGCTTAAAGCACAAAACTCGGGTCGAGACTTTTGGCAATTTTCAAGAATTTTTCTTTGTTAGCCCGCGGCGCGGCTCTAGGGCCCGCGGCACAGCTTAACAAAGGGCACGCTGAAAAGGTGCTTTTTCAACCCAAAAGGCACATTTGAACCCCAAACGTTTTGGGGTAGTTACAGGGCATTTAAACTGCGTTTTTACATGTTTTTAGACCATTTTAAGTCTAAATACATGAATGTAAACTTCCAAGTCACTAATGGGTGTGAATCAAAAGGTTGTGACTTTTCAAGAAACCTTTTGACCCATTATAAATACACTCTTTGTGTATTTAAAAAATGTTCCAGAATTTTGATCCTTTTACACACTTTCAATTTCAAACAATTAGAAGATACATCTCTACAATTGTGTGATTGTTATCTTTTAGCCAAGACGACAATCTTGTCTTTGTCTTATCCCAATCGAAACTTCGTGTAACCCGTGGCTAATAGGGTCGAAATATTCGATTAGGAAAGTGTTCACACGATTCAAAGATCAATCCGGAGTCATTACCGTTTCAGTCACGAAGGTTTTACAACCCCGACTTCTAACACAAACATATATCCTTTTAACTTGTTGATCACAACACAAGGGAACCAAACAAAGAAGAAAGCAACCAGAAGCATATTTGGCCCCTTTCAATCTGCCTTAAGGAAAGTATCATCAGACATTCACACCTGAATTCAAACATCTCAAGGCTAAAATAGTCATTTAGGCTAACTGACCGTCCACTTGCAATTTAATCAGTTGTTTATTTGCTACTAGATCTGTATTAGATTAACCTACTGCCCAATTGCGTTGCTAATACTTTTAATTGTTTTTAACATGATTAGCTAATTATTTGACCCTTCCCATTGGGTCATTTGGCTTTCGCATGCTCAACTTTTACACATCAATCATCAACATTTTTTACAAGTTTAGCTATTGCTTGAATTCTACTTTATAGTATTAGCTTCTAACTCTATATACCTTGTTTATGCAAAAGTGTTTTTACTATCTTAAGCACTCGGGTTTATACATACATTCTAAAAGATAAAAGAACATGTGATTCTACTTATAAATAATGACCCTGATATACACACCATAATCACTGATCAACACTACCAATTAAGGTTTTTATATTCCATTGCAAAGCTTAGACAGTCTGCTAATTATATAAACATAAAAATCTTAACCAATGCTGATTTATAGTGCTCTAAAACTTTCCTTGTACGGAACACAGGCTACAACCCTTCACAGAAAGATTACGCTCCAAAGGTTGCGACCCACTGAAATGTTGTTTGAAAGAATAACAAGTCTTCTAACAACAAGAATCTAATAATAATTGCATCATTGTATTATTAAAATATTTATATTTATATTTATATTATATTATCATATATGATAAATAATAGACAAAATTGCTGAAATGGTCCCTGTGGTTTGTACCAAAATGCTGGTTTCGTCCCTATGCTTTTTTTTGATGAATTTGGTCCCAGTGGTTTGTTAATGTTGCTGATTTAGTCCCTATTTATGACGGCCGTCAAAAATGTCGTTAACTCCAGTCATGTGCCAGACATGTGAGGGTATTTTCGTCTATTTCTTTCCTTTATTTACAATATTGCTGAAATGGTCCCTGTGATTTGTAACAAAGTTGCTGAAATCTTTATCCCCAAAATTTTTATCTTCCTCACCTTTATCTTTATTCCCAAAAAATATGAACAAACCCTAAGTTTTTATTTTCTTCAAACACTTTAATTAATATGTAAAATCAAACCCACCAAAATTAATATTAAATCCACTATATGCTTAACAAGTAGACACATCCATTTGATTTCATTCATTTCAGTTTATTCAATCTCAGATAGATTCAGTTTACATAATTCACAAAAATCACTTAATCAGATTCAAGCTACTTCTTACAGTAATCGTATGAATGTTCATAGCTCATAAAATCAAAATCTTCAAATATTGAGGACAAAATTGCTGAAATAGTCCTTGTTGTTTGTACCAAAATGCTGGTTTCGTCCCTGTGCTTTTTTTTTTATGGATTTGGTCCCGGTAGTTTGTAAAAGTTGCTGATTTAATCCCTATTTCTGACGACCGTCAAAAAAAGCCGTTAACTCCAGTCACGTGCTAGACATGTGAGGATATTTTTGTCTATTTCTTTCCTTTATTTACAATATTGCTGAAATGGACCCTGTGGTTTGTAACAAAATTGCTGAAATCATCCCTGTAGTTTGTAACAAAATTGCTGAAATCTTTATCCCCAAAAATTTTGTCTTCCTCACCTTCATCTTTATCCCCAAAATATATGAACAAACCCTAAGTTTTTCATTTTCATTTTCTCACAATTAGGGATGGCATCGGGCCGGGTTTGGGCCGGGTTTGAGTAATCCCGGACTCGGACCCGATAAGAAAAACTAGTCCCAAACACGGACCAAATACCCGACGGGTAAACGGGTTTACTAACTAGCGGGTAAACGGGTTTACCCGCGGATAAACGGGTACCCGTTTACTATTTTTTTTAGCAAATAAATATATTACTAAAAGCATATACAATCTATAACTATGTAAATTATATGCTTTATTTATATGTGTATATTTGTACAATATATATTATTTCTTATTTCCAATTATTATCACTGTCAATTTTTAAATAATTTTATAAATCAGATTCTTGATTTGAATGCAGATGAAAATGTGAAGTTGATAGATGATAAATAAATATATAAATTCATCTTGACCTTGTAATCAACATATTTTTTAATTTAATTTTTGTTATTATTCATTTTTAATTATTATTGTTATTATTATTATTATTATTATTATTATTATTATTATTATTATTATGCGGGTATACGGGCCGGGTAAACGGGCCGGGTAGACGGGTCTTTATTTAAACCTAGACCCGAACCCGAACCCGAATATTTTTTGAAAATCAATCCCATACCCGGCCCGAGACACGTAGACCCGGACCAGACTCAACCCAATTATGTCGGGTTTCGGTTTTTCCCGTCGGGTTCTGGCTTTTTTGCCATCCCTACTCACAATCAACATTTATAACATCAAAAATCATCATCATCTCATAACTTCTCAAAAGCAAAAATAAATATGAAATCTAAATCTATTATCATCATCATCGTCAGATCATTTAACAACAAACAACAACAACATCAGATTCTGACTTCAGCTTCATCCTATTAATCGAATTTATCGAACAATATCCATCTTCATCGTTCGTCAAATCTTAAATTAACATCAAATCTCAGTTAAAAAAATAAGTTAATACCAGATCTGTGGTTCCTAACATCAAACCAACGTTCTTCGATCACTAGATTGTATTAACAGATTCATATTCGTCAAGTTTTAGATTGTGTTCATAGTTAACCGAAAAGATGAACGTCGTAGGTCGGTGGTACAATCCACACACATTCAGGAAAAATAAAATTGTAGACTTGTTCACAATCATTGAGTGAACGTTTCTACAAAATATAAGGTCGTAATTCCTTCGTTTGATCTTTAATTCGTGAGTCAAATTGTTAATAAAAAAGTTAAAAGTTTGTTTCATAAACTAAAAATCATAATTAGAATTAATCATTTAATTTTAGGGTCTGAATTTAACTTTCGAGTGTTGGGATTAACATTTTGATCAACTTCTGTTTTTAAATCAGTGTCAAAATTTATCTAGATTTTAACCTTTTTTTATTTATTTTTTTTCAACTGTTGCTAGTGTTCTTCATGATCTCGTAATAAATTCAACATATGTTTGTTAGTGTTTGTAATTATGATTTGTGCTGGGTGTTTTAGACCAAACTTACTTAAGCAGTACCCCGTAACACATATTTGAGTTTATTTTTTTTTTCATTTGCAGGAAATTAATAACAGGTGAGGAAAGGGCAGCAGCAACTGAATCGATGATGCAACATGAGTTTACAAACCACAGGGACCATTTCAGCAATTTTGGTACAAACCACAGGGACCATTTCAGTAATTTAGTCAATAAAGGAAACAAACGGACGAAAATTGTAACGACCCGTCAAAATCGCTATTGACGCGGCATGTTAATCATTGATTCCACAGTGAGGTTTTGACCTCTATATGATACGTTTTGATAAAATATTGCATTCATTAAAATAAGTGACTTTCTAAACATAGAAAGTTATAAACATGTGGACGAGTGCTTAGGGATAAGCAAAACCCCGAAATACATAAGTCTTTAATTTACAGGTTGACATCACAGTCCAATTATTTATTACACAGTTTTATTTTGAATGCAATAAACTTTGTACAAAGCATGAGAGACTCCATGCAGGCAACAAGCACATCACAGCGGAAGCATTCTAAGGACCTGAGAATAAAACATGCTAAAAAGTCAACACGAATGTTGGTGAGTTAAAGGTTTAATTGCTCGAGTCATAAACATATATAAAGATAGACCACAAGATTTCATCAAAAGTTTATCAATAGATTCTACGTAAGAGCACCCTGGTAACTAAACTTAACGCTATAGTGATAATTACCCCATTCGTTTTAATACACGCAAACCAACGTGTCTTAAACTCAAATAACATACGTCCGTTAAAAGGCTAGCGCTCTAGCTCGGACGGGGATGTCAAGCCCTATGGATCCATATACAATTATTCGCGCCCACCAGTCCATATCCTATGTACTGGCAGCTACTAGTTACCAAAGCTAAGGAATTTTCGGTTTAACTCAGTGTAGAATTTAGTATGTACTTGTGTCATATTGCGTTTAAAATAAATTGCATGTATTCTCAGCCCAAAAATATTTAAAGCATTTAAAAAGGGAGACTATAACTCACGGTTCAATATTGAGGCTCAATATTGTAGGCAAATTGCGTAGACGTAATGATGGTATACGACTGTATGGTTGACCTTGGATTCAAGAACAATACCCCGAACAATACCCAATATTTCCTTAGCTTAAAACGGTTTGAAACCCAAATTAAAAATACCCTCGAATATACTTTATTATTATTAAACTTAAAATTAAAATTATAATTATAATTATAAATTTAATTACAGAAGAGAAAAATGATGTGTGATACATCGTCGAGAAAACTGGCATATTTATATTACTTTTCGATTTACTGTAGCTCATGCGATCGCATGAGTTTTCAGTGTTTTTGCCATGCGATCGCATGGCCGCCTTTCCCGTTTTGTTTGCTAGTTCGTCGACATCAAATAGTATTTACTGTAGCAAATAGTGTTTATTGTAGCAAAATACGGTTTCACTGTAGCTCATGCGATCGCATGAGTTTTTAGTGTTTTTGCCATGCGATCGCATGGCCGCCTTTCCCGTTTTGTTTGCTAGTTCGTCGACATCAAATAGTATTTACTGTAGCAAATAGTGTTTACTGTAGCAAAATACGGTTTCACTGTAGCAAATAGTGTTTTACTGTAGCAAATAGTGTTTTACTGTAGGAAAGCCGTTTTTACTTGTACATATATATATACATACATAAAATTGTTCATGAATCGTCGAGAGTAGTCAAAGGTAATTGTATATATGAAACAGTTCTAAAAATTTTGAGACTCAATCTAACAGACTTTGTTTAACGTGTCAAAATAATAAATCGTATAGAGAATTGGTTTAAATAAGTCGAAATTTTCCTGGTCATCACAAAAATACCCTCACATGTCTGGCACATGAGTGGAGTTAACGGCCTTTTTTGACGGCCGTTGGTCAGAAGGACAAAATCAACAACTTTTACAAACAACCGGGACCATAAAAAAAAAGCACAGGGACGAAACCACCATTTTGACACAAACCACAGGGTCTATTTCAGCAATTTTGTCAATATTGAGTGTTAACTTTAATTGATTACCACAACATGATTCTAATACACTTCCTAAACCTCATCGATCACAACTTTAGTTCTACAACAACATATTTGAGCAAATTGATCTCGAGTTCGTCGTTCTTCAGAAAGTCATGGTGACTTGAGCTCCGGATAGTTTCAGAATGAAATTGAGAAAAGTAAAAGTGCAGAGTTGTTTATTTTCATCTCATGAAGGTGTATGAACAATCTCAGATCTCAATTTGATGTATCGAGTTTGAATTTTGGAGTCAAAGATTCGTGTAAAAAGTCAACCGAATCTTCATCCTTCAAATTCGTAATTTCTGTTATGACTCAAGTCTGGATGATGATTGTCGAGTGTTTGTGGATACATTTGCAACCACTTTTGTGAAGGATTCATATGCTAAACTATCACACCCCCAATTAGGGCCTGGGTGAATGTGACATTAATATCAAATAAACCAACATATTATAATATACGAGAACAATACTAAATGATAAGAACAAACTTTATTGAGTACGCAGCGGAAAATGAATGTCGTTACAATAATGGAAATTACAATAAAGTAATTGTTTCAAATGCAAGAATAGTAAATGCGATATCTCTTGATCCTAAGTCCAAGTAGCATCACATAAGTAGTAAGTAAATGAGCTTGATCAATCGGCACCTGAGACAAACATGCTAAAGTGTCAACCAAAAAGGTTGAGTGAAGTTCATAAGTTTAACAAATATATTTGACCGTTGTTTTAGACCACAAGATTTAGTTTATAAAGTTGATCTCGCAGGGATCAAAAGGTTATGCCAATTCGTGATATTTAGACTAAACGTTCAAAGTTTGCCCCAATGACAAGCTGTGTCTGTCCTTGTCGGTTTAATTTCACTATTAAGTAATACAATGACTTGGTCAAATGTATCAGGGACGTTACTCCCGATAGGCCTACCCCCAATAATTAAGAATGCGTTCAACGAGCAATTAAAAATATCACTGTATGGACTTAGTCGGACATAGCCGGGTATAGCATAGTTTAATAGTTGGTACTTGTGTCTAAATTGTAAATAGTAAAAGTAGCATGTGTCTCACCCCAAAAAGTTAAATAAGTTGCTAGCAATAAAGAGAGGGGCTATGAGTTCACCTTAGTAAATAGGAGAGGGAGTTATTCCTCGGAATAGAAAGTTTGAATGAACGTGAGCAGAAAGTCAACCTAATGACATTTAAGAGTAGTTAAGTGTTTTGCCCAAGTTTAAGTTAAGTATGAAAGTGTTTTAGTTCGTTTTACTAAGTTTCCATTCCTAGTAAGTTTCCACTTTTAGAAAGTTAGTGTTGAACACTAGTGAGTTGTTCTTAATAAGTCTACCACCTATTAAGTGTGAAAATAACTAGGTGTATGATTACTATAGTTGGGTTTGACATTGTGCACCATACTCAAACATCTATTCCACCGCCGAGTCACCAGAATGACCAATTGTTACCGGTTGGCCCAGGATTTCTTGACCAAAATCTAAGTTTGGGATTCGTAATCCACAAGCGTCCCATAGTGGTACCAAGGATCACCCTAGGCCTTAAGTAGCGTTGACGTTCGAGTAATCACAAGTTATCGTGAATGACTAACATAATCGTATAATATAATATAAGTAGTAGTATATTATATGTGTTAGTAATATTATAAGTGTATAGGTGTTAGTATTATATAATAGTATTAGGGTTTTAGTTAATTAAAGTAATATTTAATATTAGGGTTTAGTAATAAATGATTAGGGTTTAATTAATGTATTAGGGTTTTATTAAATTAGGGTTTAATAAATTAGAGTTAGGTTTAATTAGTTAGGGTTCTAATATTTTAATATGTATATGTATATAAATCGTGTATATGTATATATATATATATATATAGTATTTTTTTCATATATATAAACCGTATATATATATATATATATATATATATATATATATATATATATATATATATATATATATGTATGTATATAAAAAAAAATTACATGTATATATATATATATCGAATATGTATATGTATATATGTATTTATTTTGTTTCCTTAATTAAATACAAACCAATCTTCTAACATTTATCTAGGGTTTAAAGATCAAACACTCCTTCCCCCCCTTTTTTTTCCGGTCGATACACATACATACATATAAATTTTTTTTCTTTCTTTTTCACGTATATATAAATCTATGTGTGTACATGTATATAATGTATATGTTTATGAATTAACCAAGATTGTATCATGAACATGAATTTAAAACAAAGATCAAAGATTATGTAAATAAGTTTTAGGGTTTATGTTATACCTTGAAGATTCGAAGATGATTAACAAAGAAAAGATGAAACACTTTAAAAATGAAGATCAAAACCTTGAAAATTGATGAACACCTTTGAAGATCTATGAAGAACTTTGAAGAACGACTTGAAGATCACTTGAAGAACTTGAAGGTGGTGGTGGTGGATTTCGATGGTGGCGGTGATGGTTTCGGTTTGTTTGGCCGAAAACAAGAGAGAGGGGAGAGAGATTTGGGAGAGAGATTTGTGAATGAGATTTGGTACAAAGAAAAGGTTTAGCTTAGGTGTAGTGACCCGAACTTTTCCATGTTTATATATATTAATTGAGATTGATATTTACATGATTAAATGTTTCCAACATGTTAAGCAATCAAACTTGTTAAGACTTGATTAATTGAAATATGTTTCATATAGACAATTGACCACCCAAGTTGACCGGTGATTCACGAACGTTAAAACTTGTAAAAACTATACGATGACATATATATGGTTATATATATAGTTAACATGTTTTTATTATAAGTATGTATCTCATTAGGTATTTTAACAATGAGTTATATACATAAAAATGAGACTATTAATTTAAGAAATTCGGAAACGATATATATAACGATTATCGTTATAACAACGTCTTACTAGGTACATATGAATCATATTAAGATATTGATACACTTGGTTAATTATGTTAAATTATAAGTAAATATATTATTAAGTGTATTAACAATGAAATACATATGTAAAAATAAGACTACTAACTTAATGATTTCGAAACGAGACATATATGTAACGATTATCGTTGTAACGACATTTAACTGTATATACATCATACTAAGATATATTATATATCATAATATCATGATAATATAATAATTTAACATCTCATTTGTTATAATAAACAATGGGTTAACAATATTCAACAAGATCGTTAACCTAAAGGTTTCAAAACAACATTTACATGTAACGACTAACGATGACTTAACGACTCAGTTAAAATGTATATACATGTAGTGTTTTAATATGTATTCATACACTTTTGAAAGACTTCAAGACACTTATCAAAATACTTCTACTTAACAAAAATGCTTACAATTACATCCTCGTTCAGTTTCATCAACAATTCTACTCGTATGCACCCGTATTCGTACTCGTACAATACACAGCTTTTAGATGTATGTACTATTGGTATATACACTCCAATGATCAGCTCTTAGCAGCCCATGTGAGTCACCTAACACATGTGGGAACCATCATTTGGCAACTAGCATGAAATATCTCATAAAATTACAAAAATATGAGTAATCATTCATGACTTATTTACATGAAAACAAAATTACATATCCTTTATATCTAATCCATACACCAACGACCAAAAACACCTACAAACACTTTCATTCTTCAATTTTCTTCATCTAATTGATCTCTCTCAAGTTCTATCTTCAAGTTCTAAGTGTTCTTCATATATTTTACAAGTTCTAGTTACATAAAATCAAGAATACTTTCAAGTTTACTAGCTCACTTCCAATCTTGTAAGGTGATCATCCAACCTCAATAAATCTTTGTTTCTTACAGTAGGTTATCATTCTTATACAAGGTAATAATCATATTCAACCTTTGGTTCAATTTCTATAACTATAACAATCTTATTTCAAGTGATGATCTTACTTGAACTTGTTTTCGTGTCATGATTCTGCTTCAAGAACTTCGAGCCATCCAAGGATCCGTTGAAGCTAGATCTATTTTTCTCTTTTCCAGTAGGTTTATCCAAGGAACTTAAGGTAGTAATGATGTTCATAACATCATTCGATTCATACATATAAAGCTATCTTATTCGAAGGTTTAAACTTGTAATCACTAGAACATAGTTTAGTTAATTCTAAACTTGTTCGCAAACAAAAGTTAATCCTTCTAACTTGACTTTTAAAATCAACTAAACACATGTTCTATATCTATATGATATGCTAACTTAATGATTTAAAACCTGGAAACACGAAAAACACCGTAAAACCGGATTTACGCCGTCGTAGTAACACCGCGGGCTGTTTTGGGTTAGTTAATTAAAAACTATGATAAACTTTGATTTAAAATTTGTTATTCTGAGAAAATGATTTTTACTATGAACATGAAACTATATCCAAAAATTATGGTTAAACTCAAAGTGGAAGTATGTTTTCTAAAATGGTCATCTAGACGTCGTTCTTTCGACTGAAATGACTACCTTTACAAAAACGACTTGTAACTTATTTTTCCGACTATAAACCTATACTTTTTCTGTTTAGATTCATATAATAGAGTTCAATATGAAACCATAGCAATTTGATTCACTCAAAACGGATTTAAAATGAAGAAGTTATGGGTAAAACAAGATTGGATAATTTTTCTTATTTTAGCTACGTGAAAATTGGTAACAAATCTATTCCAACCATAACTTAATCAACTTGTATTGTATATTATGTAATCTTGAGATACCATAGACACGTATACAATGTTTCGACCTATCATGTCGACACATCTATATATATTTCGGAACAACCATAGACACTCTATATGTGAATGTTGGAGTTAGCTATACAGGGTTGAGGTTGATTCCAAAATATATATAGTTTGAGTTGTGATCAATACTGAGATACGTATACACTGGGTCGTGGATTGATTCAAGATAATATTTATCGATTTATTTCTGTACATCTAACTGTGGACAACTAGTTGTAGGTTACTAACGAGGACAGCTGACTTAATAAACTTAAAACATCAAAATATATTAAAAGTGTTGTAAATATATTTTGAACATACTTTGATATATATGTATATATTGTTATAGGTTCGTGAATCAACCAGTTGCCAAGTCTTACTTCCCGACGAAGTAAAAATCTGTGAAAGTGAGTTATAGTCCCACTTTTAAAATCTAATATTTTTGGGATGAGAATACATGCAGGTTTTATAAATGATTTACAAAATAGACACAAGTACGTGAAACTACATTCTATGGTTGAATTATCGAAATCGAATATGCCCCTTTTTATTAAGTCTGGTAATCTAAGAATTAGGGAACAGACACCCTAATTGACGCGAATCCTAAAGATAGATCTATTGGGCCTAACAAACCCCATCCAAAGTACCGGATGCTTTAGTACTTCGAAATTTATATCATATCCGAAGGGTGTCCCGGAATGATGGGGATATTCTTATATATGCATCTTGTTAATGTCGGTTACCAGGTGTTCACCATATGAATGATTTTTATCTCTATGTATGGGATGTGTATTGAAATATGAAATCTTGTGGTCTATTGTTATGATTTGATATATATAGGTTAAACCTATAACTCACCAACATTTTTGTTGACGTTTTAAGCATGTTTATTCTCAGGTGATTATTAAGAGCTTCTGCTGTCGCATACTTAAATAAGGACGAGATTTGGAGTCCATGCTTGTATGATATTGTGTAAAAACTGCATTCAAGAAACTTATTTTGTTGTAACATATTTGTATTGTAAACCATTATGTAATGGTCGTGTGTAAACAGGATATTTTAGATTATCATTATTTGATAATCTACGTAAAAGCTTTTTAAACCTTTATTGATGAAATAAAGGTTATGGTTTGTTTTAAAATGAATGCAGTCTTTGAAAAACGTCTCATATAGAGGTCAAAACCTCGCAACGAAATCAATTAATATGGAACGTTTTTAATCAATAAGAACGGGACATTTCAGTTGGTATCCGAGCGTTGGTCTTAGAGAACCAGAAAATTTGCATTAGTGTGTCTTATCGAGTTTGTTAGGATGCATTAGTGAGTCTGGACTTCGACCGTGTTTTCTTTAAAAATGATTGCTTAACATTTTTGTTGGAAACTATATATTTTTAACATATGAATATTATGTGATATATTAATCTCTTAACGCGTTTGATATTATGTGATAGATGTCTTCCTCTAGAACAAGTCCCATTGACTCACCTAATAATAATGAAGAGTCAAATGTAAATTGGAATGATTCGTGGACTGATTCACAAGTTCCCGAAGAGGAACTGGAAGAAGAGTCGGAACCGGAAGAAGAATCGGAACCGGAAGAAGAATCGGAACCGGATGAAGAAATAGAACCGGTGGGGGAAATAATAAAATGGTTAAATAAAAGAAAATCCTCAACCAACCAACCAAGGTTAATTATGGTCAATGGTGTTTCCGCCAAGGAAGCAAAATATTGGGAGGATTACCAATTCTCCGATGATTCGGATTCCGACGAGAATTCCGATGATGTTATAGAAATTACCCCAACTGAATTTAAAAAGGCAAAAGAAAATAATAAGAGAAAGGGCATAAAAATAGAGAAATCTAATTCCAACCCCGATGAACTTTATATGTATCGTCAACCCCCGAAGTCCTTAAGTTGTAACAATGACCCGGGAACCTCTAAACCACCAGGTTTTTCTAAACCAATGTGGATAACGACGGCTCGTATTAGGGGAACATCATATATCCCTAGAAACTTGGCAAAACGAACCAAAACCGAAGAAGAAGAAACAAACGAGTCGGAATAAGATAGTTGCATTCGTGTGGTGTAATATATGTAATGTAGTGTGCTTATGCTTTATGATATATGTAAAAATTGCTTGTATTAATAAGTATTTTTTTTTTATGAATCTAACTATTGTCTATTTTACAGTATAAAAACACAAAATGGATAGACAACCCAATATTTTAAGAGACCTACCCGGAGACATGATTGATGAAATCTTGTCCAGAGTCGGTCAGAATTCTTCGGCACAACTATTTAAGGCGAGATCAGTTTGTAAAACATTCGAAGAACGTTCCAAGAATGCCTTGGTTTATAAAAGGCTTTCGTTCGAAAGATGGGGGATATCACATTGGGAAATCCATAAGTTACGATGTGTTTACTTTGACGCATATATTGCGGGGAACCCAAATGCTATTTTACGCAATGGGTTAAGAAATTATTTTGACTCAGTATATCCGAATATAGGACTTCGTGATTTAGAAAAAGCGGCTAACATGCAATATAAAGAAGCATGTTATGCTTACGGGTTAGTAATGTTCGCTTCTCACCAAAGTGAGAACAAGACCATCGGGTTACAACTATTAAACAAAACGTTCCCACAAGTGACGGAGTCGGTAATTGGGGTAAGAAATGAGGTTTTTAGGTTATTACAAGACTGTTGGTCATTACGTAACCCTCGTCCCTTTGACGACGTTACAACACGCTGTCTTATCAACGACCATAACGGTTATATTCCACAAGACCAAGGATGGGAAGTAGTCCTAGTAAAACCAGAATGCATGACTTGTTTCTGGACGTATGAATTACGTGTCTTTATTGCCTTTGCTGAACGACTTGTGTACTAGCTAGAATTATCTTCACAACTATCTTGTATCAAAGTTATTGTGTGCTATATTTCATGCTTTATGTAAAATAAGCGGTATTGTAAGTTTGTAAAATATTGTATAAAAGTTTGAACGCGAAATATTATTACAATCAGTTTTTCATATAGAATTGTAGTAGTTGAATTGTATATTAGCTACTAAGTATGAACTTAACGGGTAGGTACTACCCGAATTTAAACTTATAAAACGCTAATATGAAGAAAAAGCTTTTATAAATGAGTTCATATTATGCTACGAAATACTATTAACTACTCTTAATATTCTGTATGATTAACTTGTTCCATTTGACTATTTTGAAGGAAATGGCACCGACTACTCGACACACCGTGAATATGAATGAAGAGGAATTCCGTACTTTTCTAGCTTCAAACATAGCCGCAGTACAGGCTGCGCTACATACCAACAATAACCTTGGATCTAGCAGTACAGGAAATCGTGTAGGATGCACCTACAAAGAATTCACTGCCTGCAAACCTTTGGAATTTGATGGAACCGAAGGACCGATCGGATTGAAACGGTGGACCGAGAAAGTCGAATCGGTGTTTGCCATAAGTAAGTGTACTGAAGAGGACAAAGTGAAGTACGCTACGCATACCTTCACAGGTTCTGCGTTAACATGGTGGAATACCTATCTAGAGCAAGTGGGACAAGATGATGCGTACGCACTACCGTGGTCAGCATTCAAGCACTTGATGAACGAGAAGTACCGTCCCAGAACGGAGGTCAATAAGCTCAAGACAGAACTTAGAGGGTTACGAACCCAAGGATTTGATATTACCACGTACGAAAGACGATTCATAGAATTGTGCCTATTGTGTCCGGGAGCATTCGAAGATGAGGAAGAGAAGATCGACGCGTTTGTGAAAGGATTACCGGAAAGAATCCAAGAAGATATAAGTTCACACGAGCCCGCCTCCATACAACAGGCATGTAGAATGGCTCACAAACTAGTGAACCAGATTGAAGAAAGAATTAAAGAACAGACTGCTGAAGAGGCCAATGTGAAGCAAGTCAAAAGAAAGTGGGAGGAAAACGGTGATAAGAATCACCAATACAACAACAACAACAGCAATTACAACAATAATCGCAACAATTATCCCAACAATCGCAACATCAATCGCAACTACAACAAACGGCCCAACAACAACAACAACAACAACAACAACAACAACAACAGCAACTACAACAATCATCCCAACAACAATAATAACCGCAACAACAACAACAATCAGAAGCAGCTATGCCAAAGGTGTGAAAAGTATCACTCGGGGTTCTGCACCAAATTTTGCAACAAGTGTAAAAGAAATGGTCATAGCGCGGCGAAGTGTGAGGTCTACGGACCAGGGGTTAATAGAACGAAAGGAACAAATGATGTCGGAACGAGTAATGGCGGAGCAAGTAGTGTCGGAGCAAGTTATGCCAATGTAGTTTGTTATAAAGGTGGAAAACCGGGCCACATTATTAGAAATTGCCCGAACCAGGAGAACACGAATGGACAAGGCCGCGGAAGAGTTTTCAATATTAATGCGGCAGAGGCACAGGAAGACCCGGAGCTTGTTACGGGTACGTTTCTTATTGACAATAAATCTGCTTACGTTTTATTTGATTCGGGTGCGGATAGAAGCTATATGAGTAGAGATTTTTGTACTAAATTAAGTTGTCCATTGACGCCTTTGGATAGTAAATTTTTACTCGAATTAGCAAATGGTAAATTAATTTCAGCAGATAATATATGTCGGAATCGAGAAATTAAACTGGTTAGCGAAACATTTAAGATTGACTTGATACCAGTAGAGTTAGGGAGTTTTGATGTGATAATTGGTATGGACTGGTTGAAAGAAGTGAAAGCAGAGATCGTTTGTTACAAAAATGCAATTCGCATTATACGAGAAAAAGGAAAACCCTTAATGGTGTACGGAGAAAAGGGCAACACGAAGCTACATCTTATTAGTAATTTGAAGGCACAAAAACTAATAAGAAAAGGTTGCTATGCTGTTCTAGCACACGTCGAGAAAGTACAAACTGAAGAAAAGAGCATCAATGATGTTCCCGTCGCAAAAGAATTTCCAGATGTATTTCCGAAAGAATTACCGGGATTACCCCCACATCGGTCCGTTGAATTTCAAATAGATCTTGTACCAGGAGCTACACCAATAGCTCGTGCTCCTTACAGACTCGCACCCAGTGAGATGAAAGAACTGCAAAGCCAATTACAAGAACTTTTAGAGCGTGGTTTCATTCGACCAAGCACATCACCGTGGGGAGCTCCTGTTTTGTTTGTCAAGAAGAAAGATGGTACATTCAGGTTGTGTATCGACTACCGAGAGTTGAATAAACTTACCATCAAGAACCGCTACCCACTGCCGAGAATCGACGACTTATTTGATCAACTACAAGGCTCGTCTATTTATTCAAAGATTGACTTACGTTCCGGGTATCATCAAATGCGGGTGAAAGAAGATGATATTCCAAAGACTGCTTTCAGAACACGTTACGGTCATTACGAGTTTATGGTCATGCCGTTTGGTTTAACTAATGCACCAGCTGTGTTCATGGACCTTATGAACCGAGTGTGTGGACCATACCTTGACAAGTTTGTCATTGTTTTCATTGATGACATACTTATTTACTCAAAGAATGACCAAGAACACGGTGAACATTTGAGAAAGGTGTTAGAAGTATTGAGGAAGGAAGAATTGTACGCTAAGTTTTCAAAGTGTGCATTTTGGTTGGAAGAAGTTCAATTCCTCGGTCACATAGTGAACAAAGAAGGTATTAAGGTGGATCCGGCAATGATAGAAACTGTTGAAAAGTGGGAAACCCCGAAAACTCCGAAACACATACGCCAGTTTTTAGGACTAGCTGGTTACTACAGAAGGTTCATCCAAGACTTTTCCAGAATAGCAAAACCCTTGACTGCATTAACGCATAAAGGGAAGAAATTTGAATGGAATGATGAACAAGAGAAAGCGTTTCAGTTATTGAAGAAAAAGCTAACTACGGCACCTATATTGTCATTGCCTGAAGGGAATGATGATTTTGTGATTTATTGTGACGCATCAAAGCAAGGTCTCGGTTGTGTATTAATGCAACGAACGAAGGTGATTGCTTATGCGTCTAGACAATTGAAGATTCACGAACAAAATTATACGACGCATGATTTGGAATTAGGCGCGGTTGTTTTTGCATTAAAGACTTGGAGGCACTACTTATATGGGGTCAAAAGTATTATATATACCGACCACAAAAGTCTTCAACACATATTTAATCAGAAACAACTGAATATGAGGCAGCGTAGGTGGATTGAATTATTGAATGATTACGACTTTGAGATTCGTTACCACCCGGGGAAGGTAAATGTGGTAGCCGATGCCTTGAGCAGGAAGGACAGAGAACCCATTCGAGTAAAATCTATGAATATAATGATTCATAATAACCTTACTACTCAAATAAAGGAGGCGCAACAAGGAGTTTTAAAAGAGGGAAATTTAAAGGATGAAATACCCAAAGGATCGGAGAAGCATCTTAATATTTGGGAAGACGGAACCCGGTATAGGGCTGAAAGGATTTGGGTACCAAAATTTGGAGATATGAGAGAAATGGTACTTAGAGAAGCTCATAAAACCAGATACTCAATACATCCTGGAACGGGGAAGATGTACAAGGATCTCAAGAAACATTTTTGGTGGCCGGGTATGAAAGCCGATGTTGCTAAATACGTAGGAGAATGTTTGACGTGTTCTAAGGTCAAAGCTGAGCATCAGAAACCATCAGGTCTACTTCAACAACCCGAAATCCCGGAATGGAAATGGGAAAACATTACCATGGATTTCATCACTAAATTGCCAAGGACTGCAAGTGGTTTTGATACTATTTGGGTAATAGTTGATCGTCTCACCAAATCAGCACACTTCCTGCCAATAAGAGAAGATGACAAGATGGAGAAGTTAGCACGACTGTATTTGAAGGAAGTCGTCTCCAGACATGGAATCCCAATCTCTATTATCTCTGATAGGGATGGCAGATTTATTTCAAGATTCTGGCAGACATTACAGCAAGCATTAGGAACTCGTCTAGACATGAGTACTGCCTATCATCCACAAACTGATGGGCAGAGCGAAAGGACGATACAAACGCTTGAAGACATGCTACGAGCATGTGTTATTGATTTCGGAAACAGTTGGGATCGACATCTACCATTAGCAGAATTTTCCTACAACAACAGCTACCATTCAAGCATTGAGATGGCGCCGTTTGAAGCACTTTATGGTAGAAAGTGCAGGTCTCCGATTTTTTGGAGTGAAGTGGGGGATAGACAGATTACGGGTCCGGAGATTATACAAGAAACTACCGAGAAGATCATCCAAATTCAACAACGGTTGAAAACCGCCCAAAGTCGACAAAAGAGCTACGCTGACATTAAAAGAAAAGATATAGAATTTGAAATTGGAGAGATGGTCATGCTTAAAGTTGCACCTTGGAAAGGCGTTGTTCGATTTGGTAAACGAGGGAAATTAAATCCAAGGTATATTGGACCATTCAAGATTATTGATCGTGTCGGACCAGTAGCTTACCGACTTGAGTTACCTCAACAACTCGCGGCTGTACATAACACTTTCCACGTCTCGAATTTGAAGAAATGTTTTGCTAAAGAAGATCTCACTATTCCGTTAGATGAAATCCAAATCAACGAAAAACTCCAATTCATCGAAGAACCCGTTGAAATAATGGATCGTGAGGTTAAAAGACTTAAGCAAAACAAGATACCAATTGTTAAGGTTCGATGGAATGCTCGTAGAGGACCCGAGTTCACCTGGGAGCGTGAAGATCAGATGAAGAAGAAATACCCGCATCTATTTCCAGAAGATTCGTCAACACCTTCAACAGCTTAAAATTTCGGGACGAAATTTATTTAACGGGAAGGTACTGTAGTGACCCGAACTTTTCCATGTTTATATATATTAATTGAGATTGATATTTACATGATTAAATGTTTCCAACATGTTAAGCAATCAAACTTGTTAAGACTTGATTAATTGAAATATGTTTCATATAGACAATTGACCACCCAAGTTGACCGGTGATTCACGAACGTTAAAACTTGTAAAAACTATACGATGACATATATATGGTTATATATATAGTTAACATGTTTTTATTATAAGTATGTATCTCATTAGGTATTTTAACAATGAGTTATATACATAAAAATGAGACTATTAATTTAAGAAACTCGAAAACGATATATATAACGATTATCGTTATAACAACGTCTTACTAGGTACATATGAATCATATTAAGATATTGATACACTTGGTTAATTATGTTAAATGATAAGTAAATATATTATTAAGTGTATTAACAATGAAATACATATGTAAAAATAAGACTACTAACTTAATGATTTCGAAACGAGACATATATGTAACGATTATCGTTGTAACGACATTTAACTGTATATACATCATACTAAGATATATTATATATCATAATATCATGATAATATAATAATTTAACATCTCATTTGTTATAATAAACAATGGGTTAACAATATTCAACAAGATCGTTAACCTAAAGGTTTCAAAACAACATTTACATGTAACGACTAACGATGACTTAACGACTCAGTTAAAATGTATATACATGTAGTGTTTTAATATGTATTCATACACTTTTGAAAGACTTCAAGACACTTATCAAAATACTTCTACTTAACAAAAATGCTTACAATTACATCCTCGTTCAGTTTCATCAACAATTCTACTCGTATGCACCTGTATTCGTACTCGTACAATACACAGCTTTTAGATGTATGTACTATTGGTATATACACTCCAATGATCAGCTCTTAGCAGCCCATGTGAGTCACCTAACACATGTGGGAACCATCATTTGGCAACTAGCATGAAATATCTCATAAAATTACAAAAATATGAGTAATCATTCATGACTTATTTACATGAAAACAAAATTACATATCCTTTATATCTAATCCATACACCAACGACCAAAAACACCTACAAACACTTTCATTCTTCAATTTTCTTCATCTAATTGATCTCTCTCAAGTTCTATCTTCAAGTTCTAAGTGTTCTTCATATATTTTACAAGTTCTAGTTACATAAAATCAAGAATACTTTCAAGTTTACTAGCTCACTTCCAATCTTGTAAGGTGATCATCCAACCTCAAGAAATCTTTGTTTCTTACAGTAGGTTATCATTCTTATACAAGGTAATAATCATATTCAAACTTTGGTTCAATTTCTATAACTATAACAATCTTATTTCAAGTGATGATCTTACTTGAACTTGTTTTCGTGTCATGATTCTGCTTCAAGAACTTCGAGCCATCCAAGGATCCGTTGAAGCTAGATCTATTTTTTTCTTTTCCAGTAGGTTTATCCAAGGAACTTAAGGTAGTAATGATGTTCATAACATCATTCGATTCATACATATAAAGCTATCTTATTCGAAGGTTTAAACTTGTAATCACTAGAACATAGTTTAGTTAATTCTAAACTTGTTCGCAAACAAAAGTTAATCCTTCTAACTTGACTTTTAAAATCAACTAAACACATGTTCTATATCTATATGATATGCTAACTTAATGATTTAAAACCTGGAAACACGAAAAACACCGTAAAACCGGATTTACGCCGTCGTAGTAACACCGCGGGCTGTTTTGGGTTAGTTAATTAAAAACTATGATAAACTTTGATTTAAAAGTTGTTATTATGAGAAAATGATTTTTACTATGAACATGAAACTATATCCAAAAATTATGGTTAAACTCAAAGTGGAAGCATGTTTTCTAAAATGGTCATCTAGACGTCGTTCTTTCGACTAAAATGACTACCTTTACAAAAACGACTTGTAACTTATTTTTCCGACTATAAACCTATACTTTTTCTGTTTAGATTCATAAAATAGAGTTCAATATGAAACCATAGCAATTTGATTCACTCAAAACGGATTTAAAATGAAGAAGTTATGGGTAAAACAAGATTGGATAATTTTTCTTATTTTAGCTACGTGAAAATTGGTAACAAATCTATTCCAACCATAACTTAATCAACTTGTATTGTATATTATGTAATCTTGAGATACCATAGACACGTATACAATGTTTCGACCTATCATGTCGACACATCTATATATATTTCGGAACAACCATAGACACTCTATATGTGAATGTTGGAGTTAGCTATACAGGGTTGAGGTTGATTCCAAAATATATATAGTTTGAGTTGTGATCAATACTGAGATACGTATACACTGGGTCGTGGATTGATTCAAGATAATATTTATCGATTTATTTCTGTACATCTAACTGTGGACAACTAGTTGTAGGTTACTAACGAGGACAGCTGACTTAATAAACTTAAAACATCAAAATATATTAAAAGTGTTGTAAATATATTTTGAACATACTTTGATATATATGTATATATTGTTATAGGTTCGTGAATCAACCAGTTGCCAAGTCTTACTTCCCGACGAAGTAAAAATCTGTGAAAGTGAGTTATAGTCCCACTTTTAAAATCTAATATTTTTGGGATGAGAATACATGCAGGTTTTATAAATGATTTACAAAATAGACACAAGTACGTGAAACTACATTCTATGGTTGAATTATCGAAATCGAATATGCCCCTTTTTATTAAGTCTGGTAATCTAAGAATTAGGGAACAGACACCCTAATTGACGCGAATCCTAAAGATAGATCTATTGGGCCTAACAAACCCCATCCAAAGTACCGGATGCTTTAGTACTTCGAAATTTATATCATATCCGAAGGGTGTCCCGGAATGATGGGGATATTCTTATATATGCATCTTGTTAATGTCGGTTACCAGGTGTTCACCATATGAATGATTTTTATCTCTATGTATGGGATGTGTATTGAAATATGAAATCTTGTGGTCTATTGTTATGATTTGATATATATAGGTTAAACCTATAACTCACCAACATTTTTGTTGACGTTTTAAGCATGTTTATTCTCAGGTGATTATTAAGAGCTTCCGCTGTCGCATACTTAAATAAGGACGAGATTTGGAGTCCATGCTTGTATGATATTGTGTAAAAACTGCATTCAAGAAACTTATTTTGTTGTAACATATTTGTATTGTAAACCATTATGTAATGGTCGTGTGTAAACATGATATTTTAGATTATCATTATTTGATAATCTACGTAAAAGCTTTTTAAACCTTTATTGATGAAATAAAGGTTATGGTTTGTTTTAAAATGAATGCAGTCTTTGAAAAACGTCTCATATAGAGGTCAAAACCTCACAACGAAATCAATTAATATGGAACGTTTTTAATCAATAAGAACGGGACATTTCATTAGGCCTCTATTTACAGGAGTGCTAAGGAAATTCTAGAATTAGGGTTAGGTTTACTTAGGGAACAAGTTGGACTTGGAGAGGAAGTAATGGGGGTCATGGGAGCCGAAAATTGGGAGGGGTATTTTCAAGGTTGTAAAAGTCGCGAGTCGGGGACGCATCGGTCGAGACCTAAAAAGGACGCGTCGGCCGAGTCGGGGGACGCGTCGGGGACGCATCGGTCGTTGACCAACGTTGACTTTATTAATAATTTCTTAAATATATATTTATATATATAAAAAATAGTTGATTATGTACCATAAATTTCTTAAATAAGAACTTGAATTTAAAAACAATCAAACTTCAAACTCAATTAATGTTACCGAGTACATAATCAATACGTACATAAAGAAAAGAGCGGCCCAAAAAATGAAAACAACCCTTAATTTTAAAATATATCAGATCTTGACGAAAATTTGACTGTCTTTGACCATTTTTGACAGACTTTGACCGAACTTTTAGCTCTGACCGTCTTTTGAGTCGTTTTCTGAAAAAACGGGACGGAGAACCCAAAAAAACGACGCATCGGCCGACGCGTCGGTCAAGTCGGCCGACTTTTACAACACTGGGTATTTTAGACATTTTATTTTTTATTTTTTTTTGGGCTAGGCATTATCAAGGGAGGAGTTTTGGGATTTTTCGTTTTAGTCCTTGCACTTTAAATTAGATTAAATAATCCCTAAAGTTGTTTTAAGATTAATTAAGTTATATACTTTAAACTTTAATTTATTACCTTTTGTTCACGAAAATTAATTAACTTATTATTTCCGTCTTTTATTAATTTGCCAATGTATAAAGTTAATTAATATAATTTATAATTCTTAATACTTAACAACCGTTAATTAAAGTTTAATTGTTAAGTTTTATTATATTGTTGGACATTTAATAAGGAAAGGTATAGAATCGAAAAATGAGGGTCGTTATATAAACAACATTAGATCTTGTTTTTTAATTTTGAAGTTCATAAAGAAGGATACGAGCTGTTCATGATCGAATTCAGGAATTTCATGGTGTTTTGATGGAACTTGCTTCACAACACATGTTAGTCACTGCATATAGATGAGGTTTCAATTGATTTTCGAGCTCAATTTACTATGAATCCAGATTTTGATTTTGTGTTCTTATGGAAGTGACGACCTGCTCAATTTGATTCCCACAGGGACCATCTCAGCAATATTGTAAATAAAGAAAAGAAATAGACGAAAATACCCTCACATGTCTGGCACATGACTGGAGTTAACGGCATTTTTTGACGGCCGTCAGAAATAGGGACTAAATCAGTAACATTAACAAACCACTGGGACCAAATCCATCAAAAAAAAGCATAGGGACGAAACCGGCATTTTAGTACAAACCACAGGGACCATTTCAGCAATTTTGTCTAAATAATATCCAAATTTACTTTACTGTTCACAACCACGACACTATTCACTTTTTTTTACTGTTCATGTTTTTTTGTTCAAATTTGTTTTCTTAGCTTTATTACTTGGGGAAAGTGAGTGAGATAGCATATATGAACACATATAACAACTATTACTAACGACTTTTTTTTTGTTCACGATTTTTTCAATTAAAATCGTTCCCAGCGAAGCGGGACCCCCACAACTCTTGTTTATATCTATTGTGGACACACATGTAATACAAGTATACAACGGGCATGAACGGTAGCAAGCATATTCAAAAAATTATCTACTTACAAATAAAGAGTAACACAACATCTATATGTGTCTTAAATGTTTTCTCAAGGAACTGTTGTAATGGTCAACGCAAATTTTCCGGAACACCCTGGCGTCTATCTTGATTGATAATCATAAGCAACTAGTATTTCAAGTAATCTTGAAAATTCTCTACAGTGCAAAAATTGTGCCAAAACTTCATTGACATGAACGTACAACAACTGTCATATTATCATCAAATTAATTACTTTACTAATGGATCAGATGACCATAGTATATTTATATTTTAGAAAGAAAAAAAATCAGTAATCACGTCAAATGGGGCCAAAAGACCAAATTAGCCAGAAGAAATAGTTTCTGTAAATTGTATACAGCAGAGGTAAAGGTAAAAGGTAGAAGGTAGAAGGTTTTTTCCCTGCTAAGGCTACCTGGGAGGTTATAATCATCAGTATCAAATACTCACTCCGTCCCACCAAAAGTGTCCACTTTGACTTTTAGTAGTCTTTTTATATCAACTTTGACTTTAAATATTTTTGTTTGTGTTATATAATAGATCATCAAAGTTATACCAATGGAAACACATTTAAAACTCAATCTATTTATATAATTTTAATCAAATATTATATAACACAAATTAAAATATTTAGAGTCAAAATTGATGAAGGACTAGGAAAAGTCAAAGTGGACACTTCTGGTGGGACGAAGTGTTAGTACGCATCTAAATTGGGTTGGTCTATCATTGTCTACGTTCTTAGCAAAATTAAGGTGGCTCAACAATCAAGGCTGCGAGTTCAAGTCCCTCAGTTGGTACTAGGTTGTATTAAGGGTTATGTGATGGGTGTGTGTATATCTCAAAAAGTAGATTGTTATATACTCCGTAGTAGATAGAGGTGACAATATCCATCCAATTACTTATTAATGGGTCAATTGGGGTAAGGTTTTATCTCTGATGGGTCAAACAGGTGAAATAAACTATATTAGCTACAAATGAAACATGTTTGAAGTCAATCGAAGTGTATTTCTAATGCATATAAGTATAAAACTGCCCAACTTAATAATTTACTTTAAAAACATAGCTTAATATTTATTTATATTTAAATAATATAAAATCCAAAATCATATTTGACACACAATCAACAAACAGGTAAACGGATAAGGTTTTCCCTTACCCGGGGAAGGGAGCATTTTGGCTCTGATGTGCTGGTGAGGTTTAAACCTAACACATCTTGTGAGAGTATCAGGACATTAGGATGGTAACACGATCAATAAAAAGTTATTAAAACTGTGGACCAAGATTTTGGGTTAACAAAGCCAACCCTAACCAAAAAAATATGTGTTCTGGGTCTTTTGACCCCAAAACCCTGTTCATTGTCACATTTGTTGCTTATGGTCTTATCATAAAACCGCCGAGGAAATAATTATCATAATATTGTAAAGCACGTTTAAATTAACTGTACACTGGACAACTAATAATAGTGAATGGGTTTACCACCCCCTTTATATCTTTTTGGACAACTTGAAGGAGAAACAAGAAATTATACCTTAATACTCTGCAATTATGTGGTGGACATTGCTTTATAGCCTTCTTTCTCAAGAATACTAGCTATAGAGATGTCACCGGTCTTCGAAATTCTACCCCCGTCCTACGAATAAAATTATAAAAAATATCAGCCACATTAGAACAATAATATATAATATATAGTTTTTAAAAGACAGGCGAATTAAGGTAAGCCGTAATCCCGCAAGCTGAGAAAATAAATTGGAATGGGTCTCATATGAACATATATTTTTCTCAAAGTAATCAAAAATATCACTTTAAAAGTCTCAATGCGAGAAAATGCTTTGGCACTCGAATTGATAGCAACTGTATATTACACTATATATGAGCACATAAGCCAAAATAATGTAACACGTTGTAGCTAAAACACAAACCATCACTAGATAGCTCACTAGATAGCCCAGTGGTTGGGGCCCTGAGTGAGGTCTCAAGTTCGAATCTCGTATAGGGCGAAGATTTAGTGGTGGCCGGGGATGGGTTGAAAACAGCCAGGGAGTAATCCTGCTAGGTTGCGTACATCAGAGTATGGGGTCGGATTACTCGCCCTCCTGGGTAGCCCAAACAGGGAAAACCTTCTACCTTCTACGTTGTAGCTAAAACACATGACACACCATAAACAATAAATTATGGATGTTTATAATAAACTAACTTCAAAAAGATCCCATTAACTTTAGAGTTGTATATAGGACTTGAGGACATGTGTAGAACTTACCAAAGGTGGGAACATGGGCAGGTTATGTAGGCTGGGTAATGGATCAAAGTGGATTTGGGTTAAAACAGATCCTTATTACTTCTTTGCATAAATAAGATCATTACTACTATCTTAGTATTAGCCGAAACAGGCCGGATCAGGTTGAGTTGACCAATCAGACAATTCTTCTCCATTTTTCATACTTCAACTAAAACCAAAATCTAACATGCATGTATATATATCATAGGTCATATTATCAAGAAGAGTTGTAATTCTAAATAATAGAACCACCGTTAAAAAATAAGATTCATTCATGTTACACATACAACATGAATAAACAAACAGAAAAGTTACCATGATGTGGATATAGGTGGGTTTAATAAACTCCAGGAGCCGTCGGTAATGAGTAATCATCAAAACGGAGTTTGTAGGAGTCATTAGCGCGTTAACAGCTTTTGAAACATCTCTTAATGCATCAACGTCTAACCCAGAATCAATTTCATCCAATATTGCCAATTCCGCCCCAAGCACCTGCAATAATATAGAATAAGACAGAGCATAATGGAAATTAGATCATTACAAGTAGAAAGAATAATATGCACAGAAAGTAGATGTATGATTTCCAAAAAAGCAAAAAATGCATTTTAACTATTAGGTCAAGAAGAGCAAACAATTATTGATCTATAAATTGCATATTTGGGAATACTATATAGGATATACATACGGCAAGTTGCAATATTTCGTTTCGCTTCTTTTCACCGCCACTAAATCCTTCATTAACATTTCTATTTAGAAAGTCGGCCTTTATATTCACCATTTCCAGCTTTGGCATGATGTACCCATAAAACTGCAAATGAACATTATCATCAAAATCAAAACCTACTCACCAAATTTAGCAGAAGAAAAGTGCAGCCATCAAGAATACACACACACACACACGGATTTTAGACATGTGAAGGAAGGGGCTTTGTAATTGTAATACGAATTTGGACAAAATCCTCAACTATGAAGTTAGATCTTCTGAAACATCTTTCACAAGGAGTAAAGAATCCATTTCCTTTTTCAATTGTCAACCATAACCATCCTAATTTCTTCATAACCTTTCTAATTTCTTGAGCACTTTCGGATAATATATAAAGGTACAAAAAGTTTCAAACGGAGAAAACTAGCAAAATTCTTTATAGTTAACAACTATATACCTGAAGTGGATCAAGCTCTGGCTGACCAAGTTTCCTTCTTCTGGCATTGTAGGCCATCTGCAAAAAATCACTGTTGCTTACTCCTGGAATTTCAACAGGAGATTGAAAGCTTAAGAAAAGCCCAGCAAGCGATCTGTCTTCTGCTTCCATCTCAAGCAAATTCTCTCCCTTGAAAACAACTGAACCTCCAGCAACTTCATAATCTTTGTGACCAACAAGAACCTACAAAACAAATATACAGAAAAATAGCTTAGAATCAAACGATTATTGTGTATTAAACAGCCACATATTAACGACCCTGTTACCATTTAGCTAAACATAACGTATATAAACTCCATACCGCATGCATACATATCTTAGTGACTTAGTGTATGCATAACCAGAAACATCACTTCAATTCCATGACAAACGATATAATAAGTCATTGACACCCCTCCATACCAAAATATTGCAACTTTTACTTTCTAAGAAGACATGTCATATTTAAAAAAAAAAATGTGGTTACTAATCACATGTCTCAAATAGCCTTCAACTACTACAAAATGGGCCTCATATCAATACTATTAGTTCTTTGCGATAACGGAGATCAAAAGCTAAGCACTTTCACATCATAAGATTAAACAGAATATGATGCAAAACTAGAAAATATGCTTAACCGATGATAGCGTTATTTCTGACGTATGAAAGCTACTGTATGAACTCAAAATAAAATAAGGATTTTGCTAGCGACAGTCCTCAGGGCTGTTATTAGTGTGCATGAAATGGTTGTACCTGGAAGTTAAGCATCGACTTTCATGAGGCGGTCACTAAAATTTACACCACTTTTAAGAACAGTTAGGCTGTCGTTAGCAAAATCCATAAAATTAATATACTAACCTTCGCAAAGGTACTCTTTCCGGAACCATTCTTTCCCATAATAGCATGAATCTAGTCAAATCAACAATTCAAACACCATTATATCTTTTAAATTTGTCCTTTATACATGTATCTAAATGATTAATATCTCTAACATATACAGTATCGAATATAAACGACGTAGTATCAATTATTACAACCAAAAGAGGCACAATGCTAAATTACAAAAGGATTATTTATTCAAAAATTCGATTATGATAATATAATTATTATGTTCAATTGAACTGAAAGTGAAATAAACCTCGCCTTCGTAGATTGAAAGATTAAGACCGTTTAGAATCTTCTGTCCTGATTCAGTTATAACTGCCGTTAGGTCTTTGACTTCCAATACAAGCTTCGGCGGACCAGATACAGAAACGGTTGGAGATTCAGTGGCGAGTATTGCCGTTAACTTTAACGATGGAAATCCGTTAGAATAACGGCGGTTACGGGGAACGGCAGGGGATGTAAATATACTGAAGTCGGAGATTGATTGTTTGAATGAAAGAGTAGGTGCAGAAGGAGAAGAGCAATATCCAAATCGGTTGAGTAGAGACATTGCTGCTGGTGACCTGATGGCTTTTTGGAATAACAGGTGGTGTTCACAAAAATTAGTTAACCAAATACCCGGATTGTACTTGTTTGGTGTTGTCCTTGGGATGATTTCAATTCTTGCCTCATGTCTTTTTAAATATCGATTAGACGATTTTCCTCTCATGTGTTAATCGTGAAATTTTTGAATCAGTTTTTATCATCAGAGTTCATGGCCGACTTACTGTATAACTTAATGTAATGACCCGGAAAATTTCGACTAATTTTAAATCAAATCTCTATATGATTTGATATTTCTGACACGATAAGCAACGTCTGTAATATTGAGCTTCAAAATTTTTGAACTGTTTATAAGAATTCAATTACCCTACGACTGTTTCTAACGATTCACGAACAATTGTGTGTGTATATATATATATATATATATATATATATATATATATGATTTCTATACATAATTAATATTATATGTATATTGTAATATATATAAAATGTGTAAATATTAAATATTAAATATATGTTATTATATAATATATATAATATATATTATATAATTATTAAATATTACATAATTAATAATTAATAATATGTAATATTAATTATAAGTTAATATATAGTTGTTATATTAATATTACTTTCATCATTAAAAATAAATATTAATATTAATATTAATATTAATATTAATATTAATATCAGTATTATTAATATTATTATTTATAATATATTGATATAAAATTTGATACATTTAAATTGTTATATTATTATTATTATTACTAGTATTATTGTTATCATTATTAATATCATTATTATTATAAAAACTATCATTTATTATTAATGTTGTTATTACTATTATTATCATTATTATAATTATGATTTTAGTTATTATTATTATTAGTATTATTTTGATATTATTATTATTAATATTATTATTATTAATTCTATTATTATTATTACTAATTTATTTACAGAATTATAATTATTAATATATTGATTAACTACTAAAATTAAGTATAAAATATATAGAATCAGATAAAGAAGTGGATTCAGTTAGGTATCCCTATCACCTTTTTTTTCCTGATTGTCTGTGATTCATTGTCGACACCTACTCAATATATATCAATCGATGACATCTTCTTTGTTTATAAAACCAGTCGACTTTCCACCATCATTATCAATTACATTAACAGCTTTTATTTGAGAAATTAAACTGAAATTAAGAAAACAGTCGATACCTTTGTTCGTGTCACTTCTTTTATCAAAAGCAAAATTCGAATCAATTTCAAAAACTAAAATTTCAGTCTTGTTAGGAATCATCCACTTAAACTGCCTGCAAAATTTCACGTTCCAATTCCTCATATTGAACTCTAATTTTCGAGTCAAAGTTTCAAATCAAAAAATCAAAGATTTTGTTCTTCGTGAAATTTGATTTTGTCTTGATGTTTCTGGATCAATTGACGATTCACAAACGTTCTAGGAATGATTTATGACCTATTTCATGATGTAAACATAATCTAAAAACGTCGGGAAACTTGAATTCGATGTTTGAGTTCATCGTGTTCATAAAAGAAGCTGTTGCTGTGTGATTCTCTTTTCTTTTCCTTTTCTGTCAATCTATATAAACCAAAACCGTTTACTTCTGTTTCGTTTGCAAAACATAAAACCAATTCTTTGATGTTCGTTGTTATGGTGGAATTTATCTTCGATCGATTAAATGGAGAAGAAGAAAGAAATAGAAATGGAATAAGTAAAATTAAGTTATGAAATATTTCAGAAATGGACGAGCAGCGTAATGGTTTGGGTGTGTGTCTGGTTTATATAGTGACCCGAACTTTTCCATGTTTATATATATATATATTAAATGAAATTATTATTTACATGATTAAGTGTTTCCAACATGTTAAGCAATCACACTTGTTAAGACTTGATTAATTGAAATAGGTTTCATATAGACATTTGACCACCCAAGTTGACCGGTGATTCACGAACGTTAAAACTTGTAAAAACTATATGATGACATATATATGATTATATATATAGTTAACATGATATTATTATAAGTAAGTATCTCATTAGGTATTTTAACAATGAGTTATATACATAAAAATGAGACTATTAAATTAAGAAACTGGAAAATGATATATATAACGATTATCGTTATAACAATGTCTTACTAAGTACATGTGAATCATATTAAGATATTGATATACTTGGTTAATTATGTTAAATGATAAGTAAATATATTATTAAGTGTATTAACAATGAAATACATATGAAAATAAGACTACTAACTTAATGATTTCAAAACGAGACATATATGTAACGATTATCGTTGTAACGACATTTAACTGTATATATATATCATACTAAGATATATTATATATCATAATATCATGATAATATAACAATTTAACATCTCATTTGTTATAATAAACAATGGGTTAACAACATTCAACAAGATCGTTAACCTAAAGGTTTCAAAACAACATTTACATGTAACGACTAACGATGACTTAACGACTCAGTTAAAATGTATATACATGTAGTGTTTTAATATGTATTCATACACTTTTGAAAGACTTCAAGACACTTATCAAAATACTTCTACTTAACAAAAATGCTTACAATTACATCCTCGTTCAGTTTCATCAACAATTCTACTCGTATGCACCCGTATTCGTACTCGTACAATACACAGCTTTTAGATGTATGTACTATTGGTATATACACTCCAATGATCAGCTCTTAGCAGCCCATGTGAGTCACCTAACACATGTGGGAACCATCATTTGGCAACTAGCATGAAATATCTCATAAAATTACAAAAATATGAGTAATCATTCATGACTTATTTACATGTAAACAAAATTACACATCCTTTATATCTAATCCATATACCAACGACCAAAAACACCTACAAACACTTTCATTCTTCATTTTTCTTCATCTAATTGATCTCTCTCAAGTTCTATCTTCAAGTTCTAAGTGTTCTTAATAAATTCTACAAGTTCTAGTTTCATAAAATCAAGAATACTTCCAAGTTTGCTAGCTTACTTCTAATATTGTAGAGTGATCATCCAACCTCAAGAAATCTTTCTTATTTACAGTAAGATATCTTTCTAATACAAGGTAATACTCATATTCAAACTTTGAATCAATTTCTATAACTATAACAATCTTATTTCGAGTGGAAATCTTACTTGAACTTGTTTTCGTGTCATGATTCTGCTTCAAGAACTTTCAAGCCATCCAAGGATCCTTTGAAGCTAGATCCATTTTTCTCATTTCCAGTAGCTTTATCCAGAAAACTTGAGGTAGTAATGATGTTCATAACATCATTCGATTCATACATATAAAGCTATCTTATTCGAAGGTTTAAACTTGTAATCACTAGAACATAGTTTAGTTAATTCTAAACTTGTTCGCAAACAAAAGTTAATCCATCTAACTTGACTTTTAAAATCAACTAAACACATGTTATATATCTATATGATATGCTAACTTAATGATTTAAAACCTGGAAACACGAAGAACACCGTAAAACCGGACATACGCTGTCGTAGTAACACTGCGGGCTGTTTTGGGTTAGTTAATTAAAAACTATGATAAACTTTGATTTAAAAGTTGTTCTTCTGGAAAAATGATTTTTTTTATGAACATGAAACTATATCCAAAAATTATGGTTAAACTCAAAGTGAAAGTATGTTTTCCAAAATGGTCATCAAGATGTCGTTTTTTCGACGGAAATGACTACCTCTTTAGTAATTGACATGTAACTTAAATTTCCGACTATAAACCTATACTTTTTCTGTTTAAATTCTTAAATTAGAGTTCAATATGAAACCATAGCAATTTGATTCACTCAAAACGGGTTTAAAATGAAGAAGTTATGGGTAAAACAAGATTGGATATTTTTTGATTATTTTAGCTACGGGAAATGTTTAATAAATCTATACAAATCATATCCTAGCTAACTTATATTGTATTATACATGTATTCTAATATATTATATAATCTTGGGATACCATAGACACGTATGCAAATGTTTTGACATATCATATCGACCCATGTATATATATTATTTGGAACAACCATAGACACTCTATATGCAGTAATGTGGGAGTTAGCTATACAGGGTTGAGGTTGATTCCAAAAAATATATATACTTTGAGTTGTGATCTAGCCTGAGACGTGTATACACTGGGTCGTGGATTGATTCAAGATAATATATATCAATTTATTTCTGTACATCTAATTGTGGACAACTAGTTGTAGGTTACTAACGAGGACAGGTGACTTAATAAATTTAAAAATCATTATAACGTAATAAAAAATGTTGTAAATATATTTTGAACATACTTTGATATATATGTACATATTTGTTATAGGTTCGTGAATCGACCAGTGGCCAAGTCTTACTACCCGACGAAGTTAAAATCTGTGAAAGTGAGTTATAGTCCCACTTTTAAAATCTAATATTTTGGGATGAGAATACATGTAATTTTATAAATGTTTTACGAAATAGACACAAGTAATCGAAACTACATTATATGGTTGAATGATCGAAGCTGAATATGCCCCTTTTGCTTGGTAACCTAAGAATTAGTAAACCGATCTACTAATTGACGCGAATCCTAAAGATAGATCTATTGGACCTAACGAACCCCATCCAAAGTACCGGATGCTTTAGTACTTCGAATTCGTTTATATCATGTCCAAAGAATTTCCCGGAATGATAGGGGATATTCTTATATGCATCTTGTTAATGTCGGTTACCAGGTGTTCACCATATGAATGATTTTTATCTCTATATATGGGATGTATATTGAAATATTAAATCTTGTGGTCTATTATTATGATTTGATAATATATAGGTTAAACCTATAACTCACCAACATTTTTGTTGATGTTTTAAGCATGTTTATTCTAAACCATTTTGGAAAACGACGGCTCGTATTAGAGGAACACCATATATTCCTAGAAAATTAGGAAAACGAACCAAGTCCGAAGAAGAAGAAACCAGTGATTCAGATTAGAGGGTTGTAATCATGTTGTGTATTATATGTATTGTAGTGTGCTTGTACTTTTATGTTCTATGTAAAAATTGCTTGTATTGTTTGTTAATTATCTTTTACGAATCTAATTCTTGTCTATTTTACAGTATAAAAACAAAATGGACGTTAAGGGTAGACAGCCGAATATTTTAAAAGACCTACCAGAGGATATGATTGAGGAAATCTTGTCTAGAGTCGGTCAGAATTCATCAGCATATTTAGTTATGGCAAAATCAACTTGTCAAACATTTGATAGACTTTCCAGAAATGCCTTAGTTTATAAAAGGCTTTTCTTTGATAGGTGGGGAATATCACATTGGGGAGACCGTAAGTTACGCCGTATTTTCTTTAAAGCATTAAATGCGGGGAACCCAAATGCAATTTTACGCTACGGGTTAAGAACCTATTTTGACTCAACATATCCCAACATAGGATTTCGTGAATTATAAAGAGCTTCTAACATGCAACATAAAGAAGCATGTTATGCTTACGGGTTAGTGATGTTCGCTTCTTACCAAAGTGAGAAAAAGAATATCGGATTGCAACTTTTAAATAAAACCTTCCCACAAGTGACGGATTCAGTAGTTGGGGTGAGAAACAAGGTTTTTAGATTATTACGGGGCTGTTGGACATTACGAAACCCTCGTCCTTTTGATGACGTTACAACATGCTGCCTAGCCAATGGTCATAACGGTTATTTTCCACAAGACCAAGGATGGGAAGTCGTCTTAGTAAAACCAGAATGCATGACTTGTTTATGGACTTATGAATTACGTGTATTTATTTTCTTTGCTGAACAACTTTCGTATTAACTAGGTTTATCTTCAAAACTGTCCTGTATCAAAGTGTACTATATTTCATGTTATATGTAATATAGTGAAGTTGTAAGTTTGAAGAATATTTGTATGTGATATATTATTATAATCAGTTTTTCATATGGAATTGTAGTAGTTGAATTGTATATTAGCTACTAAGTATGAACTAAACGGGTAGGTAGTACCCGAATTTAAACTTATAAAACGCTAATATGAAGAAAAAGCTTTTATAAATGAGTTCATATTATGCTACGAAATACTATTGACTACTCTTAATATTCTGTATGATTAACTCGATTCAGTTGTCTATTTTGAAGGAAATAGCACCGACTACTCGACACACCATGAATATGAACGAAGAGGAATTTCTGTAGTGACCCGAATTTTTCCATGTTTATATATATTAATTGAGATTGATATTTACATGATTAAATGTTTCCAACATGTTAAGCAATCAAACTTGTTAAGACTTGATTAATTGAAATATGTTTCATATAGACAATTGACCACCCAAGTTGACCGGTGATTCACGAATGTTAAAACTTGTAAAAACTATATGATGAAATATATATGGATATATATATATATAGTTAACATGATACTATGATAAGTAAACATATCATTAAGTATATTAACAATGAACTACATATGTAAAAACAAGACTACTAACTTAATGATTTTTAAACGAGACATATATGTAACGATTATCGTTGTAAAGACATTTAATGTATATATATCATATTAAGAGATATTCATACATGATAATATCATGATAATATAATAATTTAAAATCTTATTTGATATTATAAACATTGGGTTAACAACATTTAACAAGATCGTTAACCTAAAGGTTTCAAAACAACACTTACATGTAACGACTAACGATGACTTAACGACTCAGTTAAAATGTATATACATGTAGTGTTTTAATATGTATTTATACACTTTTGAAAGACTTCAATACACTTATCAAAATACTTCTACTTAACAAAAATGCTTACAATTACATCCTCGTTCAGTTTCATCAACAATTCTACTCGTATGCACCCGTATTCGTACTCGTACAATACACAGCTTTTAGATGTATGTACTATTGGTATATACACTCAAATGATCAGCTCTTAGCAGCCCATGTGAGTCACCTAACACATGTGGGAACCATCATTTGGCAACTAGCATGAAATATCTCATAAAATTACAAAAATATGAGTAATCATTCATGACTTATTTACATGAAAACAAAATTACATATCCTTTATATCTAATCCATACACCAACGACCAAAAACACCTACAAACACTTTCATACTTCAATTTTCTTCATCTAATTGATCTCTCTCAAGTTCTATCTTCAAGTTCTAAGTGTTCTTCATATATTCTACAAGTTCTAGTTACATAAAATCAAGAATACTTTCAAGTTTGCTAGCTCACTTCCAATCTTGTAAGGTGATCATCCAACCTCAAGAAATCTTTGTTTCTTACAGTAGGTTATCATTCTAATACAAGGTAATAATCATATTCAAACTTTGGTTCAATTTCTATAACTATAACAATCTTATTTCGAGTGATGATCTTACTTGAACTTGTTTTCGTGTCATGATTATGCTTCAAGAACTTCGAGCCATCCAAGGATCCGTTGAAGCTAGATCCATTTTTCTCTTTTCCAGTAGGTTTATCCAAAGAACTTAAGGTAGTAATGATGTTCATAACATCATTCGATTCATACATATAAAGCTATCTTATTCGAAGGTTTAAACTTGTAATCACTAGAACATAGTTTAGTTAATTCTAAACTTGTTCGCAAACAAAAGTTAATCCTTCTAACTTGACTTTTAAAATCAACTAAACACATGTTCTATATCTATATGATATGCTAACTTAATGATTTAAAACCTGGAAACACGAAAAACACCGTAAAACTGGATTTACGCCGTCGTAGTAACACCGCGGGCTGTTTTGGGTTAGTTAATTAAAAACTATGATAAACTTTGATTTAAAAGTTGTTATTCTGAGAAAATGATTTTTATTATGAACATGAAACTATATCCAAAAATTATGGTTAAACTCAAAGTGGAAGTATGTTTTCTAAAATGGTCATCTAGACGTCGTTCTTTCGACTGAAATGACTACCTTTACAAAAACGACTTGTAACTTATTTTTCCGACTATAAACCTATACTTTTTCTGTTTATATTCATAAAATAGAGTTCAATATGAAACCATAGCAATTTGATTCACTCAAAAAGGATTTAAAATGAAGAAGTTATGGGTAAAACAAGATTGGATAATTTTTCTCATTTTAGCTACGTGAAAATTGGTAACAAATCTATTCCAACCATAACTTAATCAACTTGTATTGTATATTATGTAATCTTGAGATACCATAGACACGTATACAATGTTTCGACCTATCATGTCGACACATCTATATATATTTCGGAACAACCATAGACACTCTATATGTGAATGTTGGAGTTAGCTATACAGGGTTGAGGTTGATTCCAAAATATATATAGTTTGAGTTGTGATCAATACTGAGATACGTATACACTGGGTCATGGATTGATTCAAGATAATATTTATCGATTTATTTCTGTACATCTAACTGTGGACAACTAGTTGTAGGTTACTAACGAGGACAGCTGACTTAATAAACTTAAAACATCAAAATATATTAAAAGTGTTGTAAATATATTTTGAACATACTTTGATATATATGTATATATTGTTATAGGTTCGTGAATCAACCAGTGGCCAAGTCTTACTTCCCGACGAAGTAAAAATCTGTGAAAGTGAGTTATAGTCCCACTTTTAAAATCTAATATTTTTGGGATGAGAATACATGCAGGTTTTATAAATGATTTACAAAATAGACACAAGTACGTGAAACTACATTCTATGGTTGAATTATCGAAATCGAATATGCCCCTTTTTATTAAGTCTGGTAATCTAAGAATTAGGGAACAGACACCCTAATTGACGCGAATCCTAAAGATAGATCTATTGGGCCTAACAAACCCCATCCAAAGTACCGGATGCTTTAGTACTTCGAAATTTATATCATATCCGAAGGGTGTCCCGGAATGATGGGGATATTCTTATATATGCATCTTGTTAATGTCGGTTACCAGGTGTTCACCATATGAATGACTTTTATCTCTATGTATGGGATGTGTATTGAAATATGAAATCTTGTGGTCTATTATTATGATTTAATATATATATATAGGTTAAACCTATAACTCACCAACATTTTTGTTGACGTTTTAAGCATGTTTATTCTCAGGTGATTATTAAGAGCTTCCGCTGTCGCATACTTAAATAAGGACGAGATTTGGAGTCCATGCTTGTATGATATTGTGTAAAAACTGCATTCAAGAAACTTATTTTGTTGTAACATATTTGTATTGTAAACCATTATGTAATGGTCGTGTGTAAACAGGATATTTTAGATTATCATTATTTGATAATCTACGTAAAGCTTTTTAAACCTTTATTGATGAAATAAAGGTTATGGTTTGTTTTAAAATGAATGCAGTCTTTGAAAAACGTCTCATATAGAGGTCAAAACCTCGCAACGAAATCAATTAATATGGAACGTTTTTAATCAATAAGAACGGGACATTTCAGTTGGTATCCGAGCGTTGGTCTTAGAGAACCAGAATTTTGCATTAGTGTGTCTTATCGAGTTTGTTAGGATGCATTAGTGAGTCTGGACTTCGACCGTGTTTACTTGAAAAATGATTGCTTAACAAATTTTGTTAGAAACTATATATTTTTAACATGTGAATATTATGTGATATATTAATCTCTTAACGCGTTTGATATTATGTGATAGATGTCTACCTCTAGAACAAGTACCATTGACTCACCTAATAATAATGAAGAGTCAAATGTAAATTGGAATGATTCGTGGACTGATTCACAAGTTCCCGAAGAGGAACCGGAAGAAGAGTCGGAACCGGAAGAAGAATCGGAACCGGAAGAAGAATCGGAACCGGATGAAGAAATAGAACCAGTGGGGGAAATAATAAAATGGTTAAGTAAAAGAAAATTCTCAACCAACCGACCAAGGTTAATTATGGTCAATGGTGTTTCCGCCAAGGAAGCAAAATATTGGGAGGATTACCAATTCTCCGATGAATCGGATTCCGACGAGAATTCCGATGATGTTATAGAAATTACCCCAACTGAATTTAAAAAGGCAAAAGAAAATAATAAGGGAAAGGGCATAAAAATAGAGAAATCTAATTCCAACCCCGATGAACTTTATATGTATCGTCAACCCCCGAAGTCCTTAAGTTGTAACAATGACCCGGGAACCTGTAAACCACCAGGTTTTTCTAAACCAATGTGGAAAACGACGGCTCGTATTAGGGGAACATCATATATCCCTAGAAACTTGGCAAAACGAACCAAAACCGAAGAAGAAGAAACAAGCGAGTCGGAATAAGATAGTTGTATTCGTGTGGTGTAATATATGTAATATAGTGTGCTTATGCTTTATGATATATGTAAAAATTGCTTGTATTAATAAGTATTTTTTTTATGAATCTAACTCTTGTCTATTTTACAGTATAAAAACACAAAATGGATAGGCAACCCAATATTTTAAGAGACCTACCCGGAGACATGATTGATGAAATCTTGTCTAGAGTCGGTCAGAATTCTTCGGCACAACTATTTAAGGCGAGATCAGTTTGTAAGACATTCGAAGAATGTTCCAAGAATGCCTTGGTTTATAAAAGGCTTTCGTTCGAAAGATGGGGGATATCACATTGGGAAATCCATAAGTTACGATGTGTTTACTTTGACGCATATATTGCGGGGAACCCAAATGCTATTTTACGCAATGGGTTAAGAAATTATTTTGACTCAATATATCCGATTATTGGACTTCGTGATTTAGAAAAAGCGGCTAACATGCAACATAAAGAAGCATGTTATGCTTACGGATTAGTAATGTTCGCTTCTCACCAAAGTGAGAACAAGAACATCGGGCTACAACTATTAAACAAAACGTTCCCACAAGTGACGGAGTCGGTAATTGGGGTAAGAAATGAGGTTTTTAGATTGTTACGGGACTGTTGGACATTACGTAACCCTCGTCCCTTTGACGACGTTACAACACGCTGTCTTATCAACGGCCATAACGGTTATGTTCCACAAGACCAAGGATGGGAAGTAATCCTAGTAAAACCAGAATGCATGACTTGTTTCTGGACGTATGAATTACGTGTCTTTATTGCCTTTGCTGAACGACTTGTGTACTAGCTAGAATTATCTTCACAACCATCTTGTATCAAATTTATTGTGTGCTATATTTCATGCTATATGTAAAATAAGCGGTATTGTAAGTTTGTAAAATATTATGTAAAAGCTTGAACGCGAAATATTATTATAATCAGTTTTTCATATAGAATTGTAGTATTTGAATTGTATATTAGCTACTAAGTATGAACTTAAAGGGTAGGTAATACCCGAATTTAAACTTATAAAACGCTAATATGAAGAAAAAGCTTTTATAAATGAGTTCATATTATGCTACGAAATACTATTAACTACTCTTAATATTCTATATGATTAACTTGTTCCATTTGACTATTTTGAAGGAAATGGCACCGACTACTCGACACACCGTGAATATGAATGAAGAGGAATTCCGTACTTTTCTAGCTTCAAACATAGCCGCAGTACAGGATGCGCTACATACCAACAATAACCTTGGATCTAGCAGTACAGGAAATCGTGTAGGATGCACCTACAAAGAATTCACTGCCTGCAAACCTTTGGAATTTGATGGAACCGAAGGACCGATCGGATTGAAACGGTGGACCGAGAAGGTCGAATCGGTGTTTGCCATAAGTAAGTGTACTGAAGAGGATAAAGTAAAGTACGCTACGCATACCTTCACAGGTTCTGCGTTAACATGGTGGAATACCTATCTAGAGCAAGTGGGACAAGACGATGCGTACGCACTACCGTGGTCAGCATTCAAGCACTTGATGAACGAGAAGTACCGTCCCAGAACCGAGGTCAATAAGCTCAAGACAGAACTTAGAGGGTTACGAACCCAAGGATTTGATATTACCACGTACGAAAGACGATTAACAGAATTGTGCCTATTGTGTCCGGGAGCATTCGAAGATGAGGAAGAGAAGATCGACGCGTTTGTGAAAGGATTACCGGAAAGAATCCAAGAAGATATAAGTTCACACGAGCCCGCCTCCATACAACAGGCATGTAGAATGGCTCACAAACTAGTGAACCAGATTGAAGAAAGAATTAAAGAACAGACTGCTGAAGAGGCCAATGTGAAGCAAGTCAAAAGAAAGTGGGAGGAAAACGGTGATAAGAATCACCAATACAACAACAACAGCAATTACAACAATAATCGCAACAATTATCTCAGCAATCGCAACATCAATCGCAACTACAACAAACGGCCCAACAACAACAACAACAACAACAACAACAACAACAGCAACTACAACAATCATCCCAACAACAATAATAACCGCAACAACAACAACAATCAGAAGCAGCTATGCCAAAGGTGTGAAAAGTATCACTCGGGGTTCTGCACCAAATTTTGCAACAAGTGTAAAAGAAATGGTCATAGCGAGGCGAAGAGTGAGGTCTACGGACCAGGGGTTAATAGAACGAAAGGAACAAATGGTGTCGGAACGAGTAATGGCGGAGCAAGTAGTGTCGGAGCAAGTTATGCCAATGTAGTTTGTTATAAATGTGGAAAACCGGGCCACATTATTAGAAATTGCCCGAACCAGGAGAACACGAATGGACAAGGCCGCGGAAGAGTTTTCAATATTAATGCGGCAGAGGCACAGGAAGACCCGGAGCTTGTTACGGGTATGTTTCTTATTGACAATAAATCTGCTTACGTTTTATTTGATTCGGGTGCGGATAGAAGCTATATGAGTAGAGATTTTTGTGCTAAATTAAGTTGTCCATTGACGCCTTTGGATAGTAAATTTTTACTCGAATTAGCAAATGGTAAATTAATTTCAGCAGATAATATATGCCGGAATCGAGAAATTAAACTGGTTAGCGAAACATTTAAGATTGATTTGATACCAGTAGAGTTAGGGAGTTTTGATGTGATAATCGGTATGGACTGGTTGAAAGAAGTGAAAGCAGAGATCGTTTGTTACAAAAATGCAATTCGCATTATACGAGAAAAAGGAAAACCCTTAATGGTGTACGGAGAAAAGGGCAACACGAAGCTACATCTTGTTAGTAATTTGAAGGCACAAAAACTAATAAGAAAAGGTTGCTATGCTGTTCTAGCACACGTCGAGAAAGTACAAACTGAAGAAAAGAGCATCAATGATGTTCCCATTGCAAAAGAATTTCCCGATGTATTTCCGAAAGAATTACCGAGATTACCCCCACATCGATCCGTTGAATTTCAAATAGATCTTGTACCAGGAGCTGCACCAATAGCTCGTGCTCCTTACAAACTCGCACCCAGCGAGATGAAAGAACTGTAAAGCCAATTACAAGAACTTTTAGAGCGTGGTTTCATTCGACCAAGCACATCACCGTGGGGAGCTCCTGTTTTGTTTGTCAAGAAGAAAGATGGTACATTCAGGTTGTGTATCGACTACCGAGAGTTGAACAAACTTACCATCAAGAACCGCTACCCACTACCGAGAATTGACGACTTATTTGATCAACTACAAGGCTCGTCTGTTTATTCAAAGATTGACTTACGTTCCGGGTATCATCAAATGCGGGTGAAAGAAGATGATATTCCAAAGACTGCTTTCAGAACACGTTACGGTCATTACGAGTTTATGGTCATGCCGTTTGGTTTAACTAATGCACCAGCTGTGTTCATGGACCTTATGAACCGAGTGTGTAGACCATACCTTGACAAGTTTGTCATTGTTTTCATTGATGACATACTTATTTACTCAAAGAATGATCAAGAACACGGTGAACATTTGAGAAAGGTGTTAGAAGTATTGAGGAAGGAAGAATTGTACGCTAAGTTTTCAAAGTGTGCATTTTGGTTGGAAGAAGTTCAATTCCTCGGTCACATAGTGAACAAAGAAGGTATTAAGGTGGATCCGGCAAAGATAGAAACTGTTGAAAAGTGGGAAACCCTGAAAACTCCGAAACACATACGCCAGTTTTTAGGACTAGCTGGTTACTACAGAAGGTTCATCCAAGACTTTTCCAGAATAGCAAAACCCTTGACTGCATTAACGCATAAAGGGAAGAAATTTGAATGGAATGATGAACAAGAGAAAGCGTTTCAGTTATTGAAGAAAAAGCTAACTACGGCACCTATATTGTCATTGCCTGAAGGGAATGATGATTTTGTGATTTATTGTGACGCATCAAAGCAAGGTCTCGGTTGTGTATTAATGCAACGAACGAAGGTGATTGCTTATGCGTCTAGACAATTGAAGATTCACGAACAAAATTATACAACGCATGATTTGGAATTAGGACCGGTTGTTTTTGCATTAAAGACTTGGAGGCACTACTTATATGGGGTCAAAAGTATTATATATACCGACCACAAAAGTCTTCAACACATATTTAATCAGAAACAATTGAATATGAGGCAGCGTAGGTGGATTGAATTATTGAATGATTACGACTTTGAGATTCGTTACCACCCGGGGAAGGCAAATGTGGTAGCCGATGCCTTGAGCAGGAAGGACAGAGAACCCATTCGAGTAAAATCTATGAATATAATGATTCATAATAACCTTACTACTCAAATAAAGGAGGCGCAACAAGGAGTTTTAAAAGAGGGAAATTTAAAGGATGAAATACCCAAAGGATCGGAGAAGCATCTTAATATTCGGGAAGACGGAACCCGGTATAGGGCTGAAAGGATTTGGGTACCAAAATTTGGAGATATGAGAGTAATGGTACTTAGAGAAGCTCATAAAACCAGATACTCAATACATCCTGGAACGGGAAAGATGTACAAGGATCTCAAGAAACATTTTTGGTGGCCGGGTATGAAAGCCGATGTTGCTAAATACGTAGGAGAATGTTTGACGTGTTCTAAGGTCAAAGCTGAGCATCAGAAACCATCAGGTCTATTTCAACAACCCGAAATCCCAGAATGGAAATGGGAAAACATTACCATGGATTTCATCACTAAATTGCCAAGGACTGCAAGTGGTTTTGATACTATTTGGGTAATAGTTGATCGTCTCACCAAATCAGCACACTTCCTGCCAATAAGAGAAGATGACAATGTAGTGACCCGAACTTTTCCATGTTTATATATATTAATTGAGATTGATATTTACATGATTAAATGTTTCCAACATGTTAAGCAATCAAACTTGTTAAGACTTGATTAATTGAAATATGTTTCATATAGACAATTGACCACCCAAGTTGACCGGTGATTCACGAACGTTAAAACTTGTAAAAACTATATGATGACATATATATATGGATATATATATAGTTAACATGATACTATGATAATTAAACATATCATTAAGTATATTAACAATGAACTACATATGTAAAAACAAGACTACTAACTTAATGATTTTTAAACGAGACATATATGTAACGATTATCGTTGTAAAGACATTTAATGTATATATATCATATTAAGAGATATTCATACATGATAATATCATGATAATATAATAATTTAAAATCTCATTTGATATTATAAACATTGGGTTAACAACATTTAACAAGATCGTTAACCTAAAGGTTTCAAAACAACACTTACATGTAACGACTAACGATGACTTAACGACTCAGTTAAAATGTATATACATGTAGTGTTTTAATATGTATTTATACACTTTTGAAAGACTTCAATACACTTATCAAAATACTTCTACTTAACAAAAATGCTTACAATTACATCCTCGTTCAGTTTCATCAACAATTCTACTCGTATGCACCCGTATTCGTACTCGTACAATACACAGCTTTTAGATGTATGTACTATTGGTATATACACTCCAATGATCAGCTCTTAGCAGCCCATGTGAGTCACCTAACACATGTGGGAACCATCATTTGGAAACTAGCATGAAATATCTCATAAAATTACAAAAATATGAGTAATCATTCATGACTTATTTACATGAAAACAAAATTACATATCCTTTATATCTAATCCATACACCAACGACCAAAAACACCTACAAACACTTTCATTCTTCAATTTTCTTCATCTAATTGATCTCTCTAAAGTTCTATCTTCAAGTTCTAAGTGTTCTTCATAAATTCCAAAAGTTCTAGTTTCATAAAATCAAGAATACTTTCAAGTTTGCTAGCTCACTTCCAATCTTGTAAGGTGATCATCCAACCTCAAGAAATCTTTGTTTCTTACAGTAGGTTATCATTCTAATACAAGGTAATAATCATATTCAAACTTTGGTTCAATTTCTATAACTATAACAATCTTATTTCAAGTGATGATCTTACTTGAACTTGTTTTCGTGTCATGATTCTGCTTCAAGAACTTCGAGCCATCCAAGGATCCATTGAAGCTAGATCCATTTTTCTCTTTTCCAGTAGGTTTATCCAAGGAACTTAAGGTAGTAATGATGTTCATAACATCATTCGATTCATACATATAAAGCTATCTTATTCGAAGGTTTAAACTTGTAATCACTAGAACATAGTTTAGTTAATTCTAAACTTGTTCGCAAACAAAAGTTAATCCTTCTAACTTGACTTTTAAAATCAACTAAACACATGTTCTATATCTATATGATATGCTAACTTAATGATTTAAAACCTGGAAACACGAAAAACACCGTAAAACCGGATTTACGCCGTCGTAGTAACACCGCGGGCTGTTTTGGGTTAGTTAATTAAAAACTATGATAAACTTTGATTTTAAAGTTGTTATTCTGAGAAAATGATTTTAATTATGAACATGAAACTATATCCAAAAATTATGATTAAACTCAAAGTGGAAGTATGTTTTCTAAAATGGTCATCTAGACGTCGTTCTTTCGACTGAAATGACTACCTTTACAAAAACGACTTGTAACTTATTTTTCCTACTATAAACCTATACTTTTCTGTTTAGATTCATAAAATAGAGTTCAATATGAAACCATAGCAATTTGATTCACTCAAAACGGATTTAAAATGAAGAAGTTATGGGTAAAACAAGATTGGATAATTTTTCTCATTTTAGCTACGTGAAAATTGGTAACAAATCTATTCCAACCATAACTTAATCAACTTGTATTGTATATTATGTAATCTTGAGATACCATAGACACGTATACAATGTTTCGACCTATCATGTCGACACATCTATATATATTTCGGAACAACCATAGACACTCTATATGTGAATGTTGGAGTTAGCTATACAGGGTTGAGGTTGATTCCAAAATATATATAGTTTGAGTTGTGATCAATACTGAGATACGTATACACTGGGTCGTGGATTGATTCAAGATAATATTTATCAATTTATTTCTGTACATCTAACTGTGGACAACTAGTTGTAGGTTACTAACAAGGACAGCTGACTTAATAAACTTAAAACATCAAAATATATTAAAAGTGTTGTAAATATATTTTGAACATACTTTGATATATATATGTATATATTGTTATAGGTTCGTGAATCAACCAGTGGCCAAGTCTTACTTCCCGACGAAGTAAAAATCTGTGAAAGTGAGTTATAGTCCCACTTTTAAAATTTAATATTTTTGGGATGAGAATACATGCAGGTTTTATAAATGATTTACAAAATAGACACAAGTACGTGAAACTACATTCTATGGTTGAATTATCGAAATCGAATATGCCCCTTTTTATTAAGTCTGGTAATCTAAGAATTAGGGAACAGACACCCTAATTGACGCGAATCCTAAAGATAGATCTATTGGGCCTAACAAACCCCATCCAAAGTACCGGATGCTTTAGTACTTCAAAATTTATATCATATCCGAAGGGTGTCCCGGAATGATGGGGATATTCTTATATATATGCATCTTGTTAATGTCGGTTACCAGGTGTTCACCATATGAATGATTTTTATCTCTATGTATGGGATGTGTATTGAAATATGAAATCTTGTGGTCTATTGTTACGATTTGATATATATAGGTTAAACCTATAACTCACCAACATTTTTTGTTGACGTTTAAAGCATGTTTATTCTCAGGTGAATATTAAGAGCTTCCGCTGTTGCATACTAAAATAAGGACAAGATTTGGAGTCCATGTTTGTATGATATTGTGTAAAAACTGCATTCAAGAAACTGATTTCGATGTAACATATTTGTATTGTAAACCATTATGTAATGGTCGTGTGTAAACAGGATATTTTAGATTATCATTATTTGATAATCTACGTAAAGCATTTTAAACCTTTATTTATGAAATAAAGGTTATGGTTTGTTTTAAAAATGAATGCAGTCTTTGAAAAACGTCTCATATAGAGGTCAAAACCTCGCAACGAAATCAATTAATATGGAACGTTTTTAATCAATAAGAACGGGACATTTCAGTTGGTATCCGAGCGTTGGTCTTAGAGAACCAGAATTTTTCATTAGTGTGTCTTATCGAGTTTGTTAGGATGCATTAGTGAGTCTGGACTTCGACCGTGTTTACTTGAAAAATGATTGCTTAACAAATTTTGTTGGAAACTATATATTTTTAACATGTGAATATTATGTGATATATTAATCTCTTAACGCGTTTGATATTATGTGATAGATGTCTACCTCTAGAACAAGTCCCATTGACTCACCTAATAATAATGAAGAGTCAAATGTAAATTGGAATGATTCGTGGACTGATTCACAAGTTCCCGAAGAGGAACCGGAAGAAGAGTCGGAACCGGAAGAAGAATCGGAACCGGAAGAAGAATCGGAACCGGATGAAGAAATAGAACCGGTGGGGGAAATAATAAAACGGTTAAGTAAAAGAAAATCCTCAACCAACCGACCAAGGTTAATTATGGTCAATGGTGTTTCCACCAAGGAAGCAAAATATTGGGAGGATTACCAATTCTCCGATGAATCGGATTCCGACGAGAATTTCGATGATGTTATAGAAATTACCCCAACTGAATTTAAAAAGGCAAAATAAAATAATAAGGGAAAGGGCATAAAAATAGAGAAATCTAATTCCAACCCCGATGAACTTTATATGTATCGTCAACGCCCGAAGTCCTTAAGTTGTAACAATGACCCGGGAACCTCTAAACCACCAGGTTTTTCTAAACCAATGTGGACAACGACGGCTCGTATTAGGGGAACATCATATATCCCTAGAAACTTGGCAAAATGAACCAAAACCGAAGAAGAAGAAACGAGCGAGTTGGAATAAGATAGTTGTATTCGTGTGGTGTAATATATGTAATATAGTGTTCGTATGCTTTATGATATATGTAAAAATTGCTTGTATTAATAAGTATTTTTTTATGAATCTAACTCTTGTCTATTTTACAGTTTAAAAACACAAAATGGATAGACAACCCAATATTTTAAGAGACCTACCCGGAGACATGATTGATGAAATCTTGTCTAGAGTCGGCCAGAATTCCTCGGCACAACTATTTAAGGCGAGATCAGTTTGTAAGACATTCGAAGAACGTTCCAAGAATGTCTTGGTTTATAAGAGACTTTCGTTTGAAAGATGGGGGATATCACATTGGGAAACCCATAAGTTACGATGTGTTTACTTTGACGCATATATTGCGGGGAACCCAAATGCTATTTTACGCAACGGGTTAAGAAATTATTTTGACTCAATATATCCGAATATTGGACTTCGTGATTTAGAAAAAGCGGCTAACATGCAACATAAAGAAGCATGTTATGCTTACGGATTAGTAATGTTCGCTTCTCACCAAAGTGAGAACAAGAACATCGGGCTACAACTATTAAACAAAACGTTTCCACAAGTGACGGAGTCGGTAATTGGGGTAAGAAATGAGGTTTTTAGATTATTACGGGACTGTTGGACATTACGTAACCCTCGTCCCTTTGACGACGTTACAACACGCTGTCTTATCAACGGCCATAACGGTTATGTTGCACAAGACCAAGGATGGGAAGTAGTCCTAGTAAAACCAGAATGCATGACTTGTTTCTGGACGTATGAATTACGTGTCTTTATTGCCTTTGCTGAACGACTTGTGTACTAGCTAGAATTATCTTCACAACTATCTTGTATCAAAGTTATTGTGTGCTATATTTCATGCTTTATTTAAAATAAGCGGTATTGTAAGTTTGTAAAATATTGTATAAAAGTTTGAACGCGAAATATTATTATAATCAGTTTTTCATATAGAATTGTAGTAGTTGAATTGTATATTAGCTACTAAGTATGAACTTAACGGGTAGGTACTACCCGAATTTAAACTTATAAAATGCTAATATGAAGAAAAAGCTTTTATAAATGAGTTCATATTATGCTACGAAATACTATTAACTACTCTTAATATTCTGTATGATTAACTTGTTCCATTTAACTATTTTGAAGGAAATGGCACCGACTACTCGACACACCGTGAATATGAATGAAGAGGAATTCCGTACTTTTCTAGCTTCAAACATAGCCGCAGTACAGGCTGCGCTACATACCAACAATAACCTTGGATCTAGCAGTACAGGAAATCGTGTAGGATGCACCTACAAAGAATTCACTGCCTGCAAACCTTTGGAATTTGATGGAACCGAAGGACCGATCGGATTGAAACGGTGGACCGAGAAGGTCGAATCGGTGTTTGCCATAAGTAAGTGTACTGAAGAGGACAAAGTAAAGTACGCTACGCATACCTTCACAGGTTCTGCGTTAACATGGTGGAATACCTATCTAGAGCAAGTGGGACAAGACGATGCGTACGCACTACCGTGGTCAGCATTCAAGCACTTGATGAACGAGAAGTACCGTCCCAGAACCGAGGTCAATAAGCTCAAGACAGAACTTAGAGGGTTACGAACCCAAGGATTTGATATTACCACGTACGAAAGACGATTCACAGAATTGTGCCTATTGTGTCCGGGAGCATTCGAAGATGAGGAAGAGAAGATCGACGCGTTTGTGAAAGGATTACCGGAAAGAATCCAAGAAGATATAAGTTCACACGAGCCCGCCTCCATACAACAGGCATGTAGAATGGCTCACAAACTCGTGAACCAAATTGAAGAAAGAATTAAAGAACAGACTGCTGAAGAGGCCAATGTGAAGCAAGTCAAAAGAAAGTGGGAGGAAAACGGTGATAAGAATCACCAATACAACAACAACAGCAATTACAACAATAATCGCAACAATTATCCCAACAATCGCAACATCAATCGCAACTACAACAAACGGCCCAACAACAACAACAACAACAACAACAACAACAACAACTACAACAATCATCCCAACAACAATAATAACCGCAACAACAACAACAATCAGAAGCAGCTATGCCAAAGGTGTGAAAAGTATCACTCGGGGTTCTGCACCAAATTTTGCAACAAGTGTAAAAGAAACGGTCATAGCACGGCGAAGTGTGAGGTCTACGGACCAGGGGTTAATAGAACGAAAGGAACAAATGGTGTCGGAACGAGTAATGGCGGAGCAAGTAGTGTCGGAGCAAGTTATGCCAATGTAGTTTGTTATAAATGTGGAAAACCGGGCCACATTATTAGAAATTTCCCGAACCAGGAGAACACGAATGGACAAGGCCGTGGAAGAGTTTTCAATATTAATGCGGCAGAGGCACAGGAAGACCCGGAGCTTGTTACGGGTACGTTTCTTATTGACAATAAATCTGCTTACGTTTTATTTGATTCGGGTGCGGATAGAAGCTATATGAGTAGAGATTTTTGTGCTAAATTAAGTTGTCCATTGACGCCTTTGGATAGTAAATTTTTACTCGAATTAGCAAATGGTAAATTAATTTCAGCAGATAATATATGTCGGAATCGAGAAATTAAACTGGTTAGCGAAACATTTAAGATTGACTTGATACCAGTAGAGTTAGGGAGTTTTGATGTGATAATCGGTATGGACTGGTTGAAAGAAGTGAAAGCAGAGATCGTTTGTTACAAAAATGCAATTCGCATTATACGAGAAAAAGGAAAACCCTTAATGGTGTACGGAGAAAAGGGCAACACGAAGCTACATCTTATTAGTAATTTGAAGGCACAAAAACTAATAAGAAAAGGTTGCTATGCTGTTCTAGCACACGTCGAGAAAGTACAAACTGAAGAAAAGAGCATCAATGATGTTCCCGTCGCAAAAGAATTTCCTGATGTATTTCCGAAAGAATTACCGGGATTACCCCCACATCGATCCGTTGAATTTCAAATAGATCTTATACCAGGAGCTGCACCAATAGCTCGTGCTCCTTACAGACTCGCACCCAGCGAGATGAAAGAACTACAAAGCCAATTACAAGAACTTTTAGAGCGTGGTTTCATTCGACCAAGCACATCACCGTGGGGAGCTCCTGTTTTGTTTGTCAAGAAGAAAGATGGTACATTCAGGTTGTGTATCGACTACCGAGAGTTGAACAAACTTACCATCAAGAACCGCTACCCACTACCGAGAATCGATGACTTATTTGATCAACTACAAGGCTCGTCTGTTTATTCAAAGATTGACTTACGTTCCGGGTATCATCAAATGCGGGTGAAAGAAGATGATATTCCAAAGACTGCTTTCAGAACACGTTACGGTCATTACGAGTTTATGGTCATGCCGTTTGGTTTAACTAATGCACCAGCTATGTTCATGGACCTTATGAACCGAGTGTGTGGACCATACCTTGACAAGTTTGTCATTGTTTTCATTGATGACATACTTATTTACTCAAAGAATGACCAAGAACACGGTGAACATTTGAGAAAGGTGTTAGAAGTATTGAGGAAGGAAAAACTGTACGCTAAGTTTTCAAAGTGTGCATTTTGGTTAGAAGAAGTTCAATTCCTCGGTCACATAGTGAACAAAGAAGGTATTAAGGTGGATCCGGCAAAGATAGAAACTGTTGAAAAGTGGGAAACCCCGAAAACTCCGAAACACATACGCCAGTTTTTAGGACTAGCTGGTTACTACAGAAGGTTCATCCAAGACTTTTCCAGAATAGCAAAACCCTTGACTGCATTAACGCATAAAGGGAAGAAATTTGAATGGAATGATGAACAAGAGAAAGCGTTTCAGTTATTGAAGAAAAAGCTAACTACGGCACCTATATTGTCATTACCTGAAGGGAATGATGATTTTGTGATTTATTGTGATGCATCAAAGCAAGGTCTCGGTTGTGTATTAATGCAACGAACGAAGGTGATTGCTTATGCGTCTAGACAATTGAAGATTCACGAACAAAATTATACGACGCATGATCTGGAATTAGGCGCGGTTGTTTTTGCATTAAAGACTTGGAGGCACTACTTATATGGGGTCAAAAGTATTATATATACCGACCACAAAAGTCTTCAACACATATTTAATCAGAAACAACTGAATATGAGGCAGCGTAGGTGGATTGAATTATTGAATGATTACGACTTTGAGATTCGTTACCACCCGGGGAAGGCAAATGTGGTAGCCGATGCCTTGAGCAGGAAGGACAGAGAAACCATTCGAGTAAAATCTATAAATATAATAATTCATAATAACATTACTACTCAAATAAAGGAGGCGCAACAAGGAGTTTTAAAAGAGGGAAATTTAAAGGATGAAATACCCAAAGGATCGGAGAAGCATCTTAATATTCGGGAAGACGGAACCCGGTATAGGGCTGAAAGGATTTGGGTACCAAAATTTGGAGATATGAGAGAAATGGTACTTAGAGAAGCTCATAAAACCAGATACGCAATACATCCTGGAACGGGGAAGATGTACAAGGATCTCAAGAAACATTTTTGGTGGCCGGGTATGAAAGCCGATGTTGCTAAATACGTAGGAGAATGTTTGACGTGTTCTAAGGTCAAAGCTGAGCATCAGAAACCATCAGGTCTACTTCAACAACCCGAAATCCCGGAATGGAAATGGGAAAACATTACCATGGATTTCATCACTAAATTGCCAAGGACTGCAAGTGGTTTTGATACTATTTGGGTAATAGTTGATCGTCTCACCAAATCAGCACACTTCCTGCCAATAAGAGAAGATGACAAGATGGAGAAGTTAGCACGACTGTATTTGAAGGAAGTCATCTCCAGACATGGAATACCAATCTCTATTATCTCTGATAGGGATGGCAGATTTATTTCAAGATTCTGGCAGACATTACAGTAAGCATTAGGAACTCGTCTAGATATGAGTACTGCCTATCATCCACAAACTGATGGGCAGAGCGAAAGGACGATACAAACGCTTGAAGACATGCTACGAGCATGTGTTATTGATTTCGGAAACAGTTGGGATCGACATCTACCGTTAGCAGAATTTTCCTACAACAACAGCTACCATTCAAGCATTGAGATGGCGCCGTTTGAAGCACTTTATGGTAGAAAGTACAGGTCTCCGATTTGTTGGAGTGAAGTGGGGGATAGACAGATTACGGGTCCGGAGATTATACAAGAAACTACCGAGAAGATCATCCAAATTAAACAACGGTTGAAAACCGCCCAAAGTCGACAAAAGAGCTACGCTGACATTAAAAGAAAAGATATAGAATTTGAAATTGGAGAGATGGTCATGCTTAAAGTTGCACCTTGGAAAGGCGTTGTTCGATTTGGTAAACGAGGGAAATTAAATCCAAGGTATATTGGACCATTCAAGATTATTGATCGTGTCGGACCAGTAGCTTACCGACTAGAGTTACCTCAACAACTCGCGGCTGTACATAACACTTTCCACGTCTCGAATTTGAAGAAATGTTTTGCTAAAGAAGATCTCACTATTCCGTTAGATGAAATCCAAATCAACGAAAAACTTCAATTCATCGAAGAACCCGTCGAAATAATGGATCGTGAGGTTAAAAGACTTAAGCAAAACAAGATACCAATTGTTAAGGTTCGATGGAATGCTCGTAGAGGACCTGAGTTCACCTGGGAGCGTGAAGATCAGATGAAGAAGAAATACCCGCATCTATTTCCAGAAGATTCGTCAACACCTTCAACAGCTTAAAATTTCGGGACGAAATTTATTTAACGGGTAGGTACTGTAGTGACCCGAACTTTTCCATGTTTATATATATTAATTGAGATTGATATTTACATGATTAAATGTTTCCAACATGTTAAGCAATCAAACTTGTTAAGACTTGATTAATTGAAATATGTTTCATATAGACAATTGACCACCCAAGTTGACCGGTGATTCACGAACGTTAAAACTTGTAAAAACTATATGATGACATATATATGGATATATATATAGTTAACATGATACTATGATAAGTAAACATATCATTAAGTATATTAACAATGAACTACATATGTAAAAACAAGACTACTAACTTAATGATTTTTAAACGAGACATATATGTAACGATTATCGTTGTAAAGACATTTAATGTATATATATCATATTAAGAGATATTCATACATGATAATATCATTATAATATAATAATTTAAAATCTCATTTGATATTATAAACATTGGGTTAACAACATTTAACAAGATCGTTAACCTAAAGGTTTCAAAACAACACTTACATGTAACGACTAACGATGACTTAACGACTCAGTTAAAATGTATATACATGTAGTGTTTTAATATGTATTTATACACTTTTTAAAGACTTCAATACACTTATCAAAATACTTCTACTTAACAAAAATGCTTACAATTACATCCTCGTTCAGTTTCATCAACAATTCTACTCGTATGCACCCGTATTCGTACTCGTACAATACACAGCTTTTAGATGTATGTAATATTGGTATATACACTCCAATGATCAGCTCTTAGCAGCCCATGTGAGTCACCTAACACATGTGGGAACCATCATTTGGCAACTAGCATGAAATATCTCATAAAATTACAAAAATATGAGTAATCATTCATGACTTATTTACATGAAAACAAAATTACATATCCTTTATATCTAATCCATACACCAATGACCAAAAACACCTACAAACACTTTCATTCTTCAATTTTCTTCATCTAATTGATCTCTCTCAAGTTCTATCTTCAAGTTCTAAGTGTTCTTCATAAATTCCAAAAGTTCTAGTTTCATAAAATCAAGAATACTTTCAAGTTTGCTAGCTCACTTCCAATCTTGTAAGGTGATCATCCAACCTCAAGAAATCTTTGTTTCTTACAGTAGGTTATCATTCTAATACAAGGTAATAATCATATTCAAACTTTGGTTCAATTTCTATAACTATAACAATCTTATTTCAAGTGATGATCTTACTTGAACTTGTTTTCGTGTCATGATTCTGCTTCAAGAACTTCGAGCCATCCAAGGATCCATTGAAGCTAGATCCATTTTTCTCTTTTCCAGTAGGTTTATCCAAGGAACTTAAGGTAGTAATGATGTTCATAACATCATTCGATTCATACATATAAAGCTATCTTATTCGAAGGTTTAAACTTGTAATCACTAGAACATAGTTTAGTTAATTCTAAACTTGTTAGCAAACAAAAGTTAATCCTTCTAACTTGACTTTTAAAATCAACTAAACACATGTTCTATATCTATATGATATGCTAACTTAATGATTTAAAACCTGGAAACACGAAAAACACCGTAAAACCGGATTTACGCCGTCGTAGTAACACCGCGGGCTGTTTTGGGTTAGTTAATTAAAAACTATGATAAACTTTGATTTTAAAGTTGTTATTCTGAGAAAATGATTTTAATTATGAACATGAAACTATATCCAAAAATTATGATTAAACTCAAAGTGGAAGTATGTTTTCTAAAATGGTCATCTAGACGTCGTTCTTTCGACTGAAATGACTACCTTTACAAAAACGACTTGTAACTTATTTTTCCGACTATAAACCTATACTTTTCTGTTTAGATTCATAAAATAGAGTTCAATATGAAACCATAGCAATTTGATTCACTCAAAATGGATTTAAAATGAAGAAGTTATGGGTAAAACAAGATTGGATAATTTTTCTCATTTTAGCTACGTGAAAATTGGTAACAAATCTATTCCAACCATAACTTAATCAACTTGTATTGTATATTATGTAATCTTGAGATACCATAGACACGTATACAATGTTTCGACCTATCATGTCGACACATCTATATATATTTCGGAACAACCATAGACACTCTATATGTGAATGTTGGAGTTAGCTATACAGGGTTGAGGTTGATTCCAAAATATATATAGTTTGAGTTGTGATCAATACTGAGATACGTATACACTGGGTCGTGGATTGATTCAAGATAATATTTATCAATTTATTTCTGTACATCTAACTGTGGACAACTAGTTGTAGGTTACTAACAAGGACAGCTGACTTAATAAACTTAAAACATCAAAATATATTAAAAGTGTTGTAAATATATTTTGAACATACTTTGATATATATATGTATATATTGTTATAGGTTCGTGAATCAACCAGTGGCCAAGTCTTACTTCCCGACGAAGTAAAAATCTGTGAAAGTGAGTTATAGTCCCACTTTTAAAATTTAATATTTTTGGGATGAGAATACATGCAGGTTTTATAAATGATTTACAAAATAGACACAAGTACGTGAAACTACATTCTATGGTTGAATTATCGAAATCGAATATGCCCCTTTTTATTAAGTCTGGTAATCTAAGAATTAGGGAACAGACACCCTAATTGACGCGAATCCTAAAGATAGATCTATTGGGCCTAACAAACCCCATCCAAAGTACCGGATGCTTTAGTACTTCGAAATTTATATCATATCCGAAGGGTGTCCCGGAATGATGGGGATATTCTTATATATATGCATCTTGTTAATGTCGGTTACCAGGTGTTCACCATATGAATGATTTTTATCTCTATGTATGGGATGTGTATTGAAATATGAAATCTTGTGGTCTATTGTTACGATTTGATATATATAGGTTAAACCTATAACTCACCAACATTTTTTGTTGACGTTTAAAGCATGTTTATTCTCATTTGAATATTAAGAGCTTCCGCTGTTGCATACTAAAATAAGGACAAGATTTGGAGTCCATGTTTGTATGATATTGTGTAAAAACTGCATTCAAGAAACTGATTTCGATGTAACATATTTGTATTGTAAACCATTATGTAATGGTCGTGTGTAAACAGGATATTTTAGATTATCATTATTTGATAATCTACGTAAAGCATTTTAAACCTTTATTTATGAAATAAAGGTTATGGTTTGTTTTAAAAATGAATGCAGTCTTTGAAAAACGTCTCATATAGAGGTCAAAACCTCGCAACGAAATCAATTAATATGGAACGTTTTTAATCAATAAGAACGGGACATTTCAGACAAGATGGAGAAGTTAGCACGACTGTATTTGAAGGAAGTCGTCTCCAGACATGGAATACCAATCTCTATTATCTCTGATAGGGATGGTAGATTTATTTCAAGATTCTGGCAGACATTACAGCAAGCATTAGGAACTCGTCTAGACATGAGTACTGCCTATCATCCACAAACTGATGGGCAGAGCGAAAGGACGATACAAACACTTGAAGACATGCTACGAGCATGTGTTATTGATTTCGGAAACAGTTGGGATCGACATCTACCGTTAGCAGAATTTTCCTACAACAACAGCTACCATTCAAGCATTGAGATGGCGCTGTTTGAAGCACTTTATGGTAGAAAGTGCAGGTCTCCGATTTGTTGGAGTGAAGTGGGGGATAGACAGATTACGGGTCCGGAGATTATACAAGAAACTACCGAGAAGATCATCCAAATTCAACAACGGTTGAAAACCGCCCAAAGTCGACAAAAGAGCTACGCTGACATTAAAAGAAAAGATATAGAATTTGAAATTGGAGAGATGGTCATGCTTAAAGTTGCACCTTGGAAAGGCGTTGTTCGATTTGGTAAACTAGGGAAATTAAATCCAAGGTATATTGGACCATTCAAGATTATTGATCGTGTCGGACCAGTAGCTTACCGACTTGAGTTACCTCAACAACTCGTGGCTGTACATAACACTTTCCACGTCTCGAATTTAAAGAAATGTTTTGCTAAACAAGATCTCACTATTCCGTTAGATGAAATCCAAATCAACGAAAAACTCCAATTCATCGAAGAACCCGTCGAAATAATGGATCGTGAGGTTAAAAGACTTAAGCAAAACAAGATACCAATTGTTAAGGTTCGATGGAATGATCGTAGAGGACCTGAGTTCACCTGGGAGCGTGAAGATCAGATGAAGAAGAAATACCCACATCTATTTCCAGAAGATTCGTCAACACCTTCAACAGCTTAAAATTTCGGGACGAAATTTATTTAACGGGTAGGTACTGTAGTGACCCGAATTTTTCCATGTTTATATATATTAATTGAGATTGATATTTACATGATTAAATGTTTCCAACATGCTAAGCAATCAAACTTGTTAAGACTTGATTAATTGAAATATGTTTCATATAGACAATTGACCACCCAAGTTGACCGGTGATTCACGAACGTTAAAACTTGAAAAAACTATATGATGACATATATATAGATATATATATATAGTTAACATGATACTATGATAAGTAAACATATCATTAAGTATATTAACAATGAACTACATATGTAAAAACAAGACTACTAACTTAATGATTTTTAAACGAGACATATATGTAACGATTATCGTTGTAAAGACATTTAATGTATATATATCATATTAAGAGATATTCATACATGATAATATCATGATAATATAATAATTTAAAATCTCATTTGATATTATAAACATTGGGTTAACAACATTTAACAAGATCGTTAACCTAAAGGTTTCAAAACAACACTTACATGTAACGACTAACGATGACTTAACGACTCAGTTAAAATGTATATACATGTAGTGTTTTAATATGTATTTATACACTTTTGAAAGACTTCAATACACTTATCAAAATACTTCTACTTAACAAAAATGCTTACAATTACATCCTCGTTCAGTTTCATCAACAATTCTACTCGTATGCACCCGTATTCGTACTCGTACAATACACAGCTTTTAGATGTATGTACTATTGGTATATACACTCAAATGATCAGCTCTTAGCAGCCCATGTGAGTCACCTAACACATGTGGGAACCATCATTTGGCAACTAGCATGAAATATCTCATAAAATTACAAAAATATGAGTAATCATTCATGACTTATTTACATGAAAACAAAATTACATATCCTTTATATCTAATCCATACACCAACGACCAAAAACACCTACAAACACTTTCATTCTTCAATTTTCTTCATCTAATTGATCTCTCTCAAGTTCTATCTTCAAGTTCTAAGTGTTCTTCATATATTCTACAAGTTCTAGTTACATAAAATCAAGAATACTTTCAAGTTTGCTAGCTCACTTCCAATCTTGTAAGGTGATCATCCAACCTCAAGAAATCTTTGTTTCTTACAGTAGGTTATCATTCTAATACAAGGTAATAATCATATTCAAACTTTGGTTCAATTTCTATAACTATAACAATCTTATTTCGAGTGATGATCTTACTTGAACTTGTTTTCGTGTCATGATTATGCTTCAAGAACTTCGAGCCATCCAAGGATCCGTTGAAGCTAGATCTATTTTTCTCTTTTCCAGTTGGTTTATCCAAAGAACTTAAGGTAGTAATGATGTTCATAACATCATTCGATTCATACATATAAAGCTATCTTATTCGAAGGTTTAAACTTGTAATCACTAGAACATAGTTTAGTTAATTCTAAACTTGTTCGCAAACAAAAGTTAATCCTTCAAACTTGACTTTTAAAATCAACTAAACACATGTTATATATCTATATGATATGCTAACTTAATGATTTAAAACCTGGAAACACGAAAAACACCGTAAAACTGGATTTACGCCGTCGTAGTAACACCGCGGGCTGTTTTGGGTTAGTTAATTAAAAACTATGATAAAATTTGATTTAAAAGTTGTTATTCTGAGAAAATGATTTTTATTATGAACATGAAACTATATCCAAAAATTATGGTTAAACTCAAAGTGGAAGTATGTTTTCTAAAATGGTCATCTAGACGTCGTTCTTTCGACTGAAATGACTACCTTTACAAAAACGACTTGTAACTTATTTTTCCGACTATAAACCTATACTTTTTCAGTTTATATTCATAAATTAGAGTTCAATATGAAACCATAGCAATTTGATTCACTCAAAAAGGATTTAAAATGAAGAAGTTATGGGTAAAACAAGATTGGATAATTTTTCTCATTTTAGCTACGTGAAAATTGGTAACAAATCTATTCCAACCATAACTTAATCAACTTGTATTGTATATTATGTAATCTTGAGATACCATAGACACGTATACAATGTTTCGACCTATCATGTCGACACATCTATATATATTTCGGAACAACCATAGACACTCTATATGTGAATGTTGGAGTTAGCTATACAGGGTTGAGGTTGATTCCAAAATATATATAGTTTGAGTTATGATCAATACTGAGATACGTATACACTGGGTCGTGGATTGATTCAAGATAATATTTATCGATTTATTTCTGTACATCTAACTGTGGACAACTAGTTGTAGGTTACTAACGAGGACAGCTGACTTAATAAACTTAAAACATCAAAATATATTAAAAGTGTTGTAAATATATTTTGAACATACTTTGATATATATGTATATATTGTTATAGGTTCGTGAATCAACCAGTGGCCAAGTCTTACTTCCCGACGAAGTAAAAATCTGTGAAAGTGAGTTATAGTCCCACTTTTAAAATCTAATATTTTTGGGATGAGAATACATGCAGGTTTTATAAATGATTTACAAAATAGACACAAGTACGTGAAACTACATTCTATGGTTGAATTATCGAAATCGAATATGCCCCTTTTTATTAAGTCTGGTAATCTAAGAATTAGGGAACAGACACCCTAATTGACGCGAATCCTAAAGATAGATCTATTGGGCCTAACAAACCCCATCCAAAGTACCGGATGCTTTAGTACTTCGAAATTTATATCATATCCGAAGGGTGTCCCGGAATGATGGGGATATTCTTATATATGCATCTTGTTAATGTCGGTTACCAGGTGTTCACCATATGAATGACTTTTATCTCTATGTATGGGATGTGTATTGAAATATGAAATCTTGTGGTCTATTATTATGATTTAATATATATATAGGTTAAACCTATAACTCACCAACATTTTTGTTGACGTTTTAAGCATGTTTATTCTCAGGTGATTATTAAGAGCTTCCGCTGTCGCATACTTAAATAAGGACGAGATTTGGAGTCCATGCTTGTATGATATTGTGTAAAAACTGCATTTAAGAAACTTATTTTGTTGTAACATATTTGTATTGTAAACCATTATGTAATGGTCGTGTGTAAACAGGATATTTTAGATTATCATTATTTGATAATCTACGTAAAGCTTTTTAAACCTTTATTGATGAAATAAAGGTTATGGTTTGTTTTAAAATGAATGCAGTCTTTGAAAAACGTCTCATATAGAGGTCAAAACCTCGCAACGAAATCAATTAATATGGAACGTTTTTAATCAATAAGTGGGAGAAAAGAATGAAATGTCCCGTTCTTATTGATTAAAAACGTTCCATATTAATTGATTTCGTTGCGAGGTTTTGACCTCTATATGAGACGTTTTTCAAAGACTGCATTCATTTTTAAAACAAACCATAACCTTTATTTCATAAATAAAGGTTTAAAAAGCTTTACGTAGATTATCAAATAATGATAATCTAAAATATCCTGTTTACACACGACCATTACATAATGGTTTACAATACAAATATGTTACATCGAAATCAGTTTCTTGAATGCAGTTTTTACACAATATCATACAAACATGGACTCCAAATCTTGTCCTTATTTTAGTATGCAACAGCGGAAGCTCTTAGTATTCACCTGAGAATAAACATGCTTTAAACGTCAACAAAAATGTAGGTGAGTTATAGGTTTAACCTATATATATCAAATCGTAACAATAGACCACAAGATTTCATATTTCAATGCACATCCCATACATAGAGATAAAAATCATTCATATGGTGAACACCTGGTAACCGACATTAACAAGATTCATATATAAGAATATCCCCATCATTTCGGGACACCCTTCGGATATGATATAAATTTCGAAGTACTAACGCATCCGGTACTTTGGATGGGGTTTGTTAGGCCCAATAGATCTATCTTTAGGATTCGCGTCAATTAGAGTGTCTGTTCCCTAATTCTTAGATTACCAGACTTAATAAAAAGGGGGATATTCGATTTCGATAATTCAACCATAGAATGTAGTTTCACGTACTTGTGTCTATTTTGTAAATCATTTATAAAACCTGCATGTATTCTCATCCCAAAAATATTAGATTTTAAAAGTGGGACTATAACTCACTTTCACAGATTTTTACTTCGTCGGAAAGTAAGACTTGGCCACTGGTTGATTCACGAACCTATAACAATATATACATATATATCAAAGTATGTTCAAAATATATTTACAACACTTTTAATATATTTTGATGTTTTAAGTTTATTAAGTCAGATGTCCTCGTTAGTAACCTACAACTAGTTGTCCACAGTTAGATGTACAGAAATAAATCGATAAATATTATCTTGAATCAATCCACGACCCAGTGTATACGTATCTCAGTATTGATCACAACTCAAACTATATATATTTTGGAATCAACCTCACCCTGTATAGCTAACTCCAACATTCACATATAGAGTGTCTATGGTTGTTCCGAAATATATATAGATGTGTCGACATGATAGGTCGAAATATTGTATACGTGTCTATGGTATCTCAAGATTACATAATATATAATACAAGTTGATTAAGTTATGGTTGGAATAGATTTGTTACCAATTTTCACGTAGCTAAAATGAGAAAAATTATCCAATCTTGTTTTACCCATAACTTCTTCATTTTAAATCCGTTTTGAGTGAATCAAATTGCTATGGTTTCATATTGAACTCTATTTTATGAATCTAAACAGAAAAAGTATAGGTTTATAGTCGGAAAAATAAGTTACAAGTCATTTTTGTAAAGGTAGTCATTTCAGTCGAAAGAACGACGTCTAGATGACCATTTTAGAAAACATACTTCCACTTTGAGTTTAACCATAATTTTTGGATATCGTTTCATGTTCATAATAAAAATAATTTTCCCAGAATAACAACTTTTAAATCAAAGTTTATCATAGTTTTTAATTAACTAACCCAAAACAGCCCGCGGTGTTACTACGACGGCGTAAATCCGGTTTTACGGTGTTTTTCGTGTTTCCAGGTTTTAAATCATTAAGTTAGCATATCATATAGATATAGAACATGTGTTTAGTTGATTTTAAAAGTCAAGTTAGAAGGATTAACTTTTATTTGCGAATAAGTTTAGAATTAACTAAACTATGTTCTAGTAATTACAAGTTAAACCTTCGAATAAGATAGCTTTATATGTATGAATCGAATGATGTTATGAATATCATTACTACCTCAAGTTCCTTGGATAAACCTACTGGAAATAAGAAAAATAGATCTAGCTTCAAAGGATCCTTGGATGGCTTGAAAGTTCTTGAAGCAGAATCATGACACGAAAACAATTTCAAGTAAGATTTCCACTCGAAATAAGATTGTTATAGTTATAGAAATTGAATTAAAGTTTGAATATGATTATTACCTTGTATTAGAAATATAAACTACTGTAAGTAACAAAGGTTTCTTGATCTTGGATGATTACCTGGAATGGATTTAGAAAACTTGGAAGTAAACTTGCAATCTTGAAAGTATTCTTGATTTTATGAAACTAGAACTTTTGGAATTTATGAAGAACACTTAGAACTTGAAGATAGAACTTGAGAGAGATCAATTAGATGAAGAAAATTGAAGAATTAAAGTATTTGTAGGTGTTTTTGGTCGTTGGTGTATGGATTAGATATAAAGGATATGTAATTTTGTTTTCATGTAAATAAGTCATGAATGATTACTCATATTTTTGTAATTTTATGAGATATTTCATGTTAGTTGCCAAATGATGGCTCCCACATATGTTAGGTGACTCACATGGGCTGCTAAGAGCTGATCATTGGAGTGTATATACCAATAGTACATACATCTAAAAGCTGTGTATTGTACGAGTACGAATACGGGTGCATACGAGTAGAATTGTTGATGAAACTGAACGAGGATGTAATTGTAAGCATTTTTGTTAAGTAGAAGTATTTTGATAAGTGTCTTGAAGTCTTTCAAAAGTGTATGAATACATATTAAAACACTACATGTATATACATTTTAACTGAGTCGTTAAGTCATCGTTAGTCGTTACATGTAAATGTTGTTTTGAAACCTTTAGGTTAACGATCTTGTTGAATGTTGTTAACCCATTGTTTATTATAACAAATGAGATGTTAAATTGTTATATTATCATGATATTATGATATATAATATATCTTAGTATGATATATATACAGTTAAATGTCGTTATAACATATGTATTTCATTGTTAATACACTTAATAATATATTTACTTATCATTTAACATAATTAACCAAGTGTATCAATATCTTAATATGATTCATATGTACCTAGTAAGACGTTGTTATAACGATAATCGTTATATATATCGTTTTCGAGTTTCTTAAATTAATAGTCTCATTTTTATGTATATAACTCATTGTTAAAATACCTAATGAGATACATACTTATAATAAAATTATGTTAACTATATATATAACCATATATATGTCATCGTATAGTTTTTACAAGTTTTAACGTTCGTGAATCACCGGTCAACTTGGGTGGTCAATTGTCTATATGAAACCTATTTCAATTAATCAAGTCTTAACAAGTTTGATTGCTTAACATGTTGGAAACACTTAATCATGTAAATAACAATTTCATTTAATATATATATAAACATGGAAAAGTTCGGGTCACTACAGTACCTACCCGTTAAATAAATTTCGTCCTGAAATTTTAAGTAGTTGGAGGTGTTGACGTATCTTCTGGAAATAAATGCGGGTATTTCTTCTTCATCTGATCTTCACGCTCCCAGGTGAACTCGGGTCCTTTACGAGCATTCCATCGAACCTTAACAATCAGTATTGATGTTTTAGCAGAGTAGTATATAAAATAGCTTATATTTTTACAGGAAATACTATTAAATACGATACAATTTTACACAAGATATTTATTTATTTAGAGAATGGATATACTTAAACCTTGCTACAACACTTATAGGCAGTGTACCTAATCGTACAGTAGTGTAGTTTTTAGTAAGTCCGGTTCGTTCCACAGGGAAATCTTTAAACAAAGCTTAACGCTATATTAGTTTACTTTTATAAAAATACAAATATATATATATAAGTAATATTATTATTATAAAGGGGGGTTTTACCGTTTAATGACCGGTTTGTCGATTTTAAAACTTTAGTTGCAGTTAAAACCAAATGTAAAATATTAAAAATAAATACAAGATTTAAATTAAAGCGTAAAGTAAATAACGATAATGAAATTGCGAATAATAAAAGTGCGATAAAATAAACTTGCGATAATTAAAAAGTACGATAATTAAAAGTGCAATTAAATACAATAACAATAAAGGAAATTAAATATGAAATAAAAGAATTATGCTTATTTAAACTTCCGTAATCATGATGTTTGACGTGTTGATTTTAGTTTTATGCCCATGGGTTAATTGTCCTTTGTCCTGGATTATTTAATATGTCCGTCTGGTTTTTGTCCATAACCGTCCATCAGTCATAAATATAAAGTGCGAGTATCCTCGTCAAATTATCCTTATACCCGAAGTTAAATATTCCAACTAATTGGGGACTTAAACTGTAACAAGATTTTAATACTTTGTTTAATAATTACACCAGGATGTCGACTGAGTGTAACCCAAGGTTTTAATATTTTGTTATCAATTATTCCAAGTGTCCTTGTACATAATTTCACCCCTGTTTTAATTATTCTAGTGGCTATTAATCCATTCTCGTGTCCGGTTAAATGAACGATTATTCGTACATATAAATACCCCGCCCATCGTGTCCGATCGAGTGTATATGGTAATTTATAGGGACGCCCAATTGTAAATCTTTATATTAACATTAACAAACTATCATTTAGTTAAACAAATATAAAGCCCATTAATAGCCCATAGTCTAATTTCCACAAGTGTCGTTCTTTTGTCCAAACCCCAATTATGGTACAAAGCCCAATTACCCAATTTTAGTAATTAGCCCAACATCATGATTACTTCGGATTAAATAAGCATAATAATAACTTAGCTACGAGACATTAAATTAAAAAGGTTGAACATAACTTACAATGATTAAAAATAGCGTAGCGTTACACGGACAGAATTTCGACTTACACCCTTACAACATTCGCTAACATACCCTTATTATTAGGATTTAAAATTAAAATTAAAATTAAAATATAAATTATATATATATTTTTACGTATATATTGAAAGAGAGATAGATTAAGAGTGTTAAAAAATGATCAGAATTCGGTTGGCTTTATAGGGACTTTCAGAATTTGGGCCTCCGCGACTCGCGGCCCTTTTGGCCTTCAAATTCCGCGAGTCGCGGAGTTTGTAAATACAGCTCACACAAGTTTGGCTCTTTGTTTACCGACGGTTTTATAAATAAATATAATATATTAAATAATTATAAGAATTATTTAAATATTATATTATATTTATGTGCATAGTTGACTTGTAATTTTTAGTCCGTTGCGTCGAGCGTTGAGAGTTGACTCTGGTCTCGGTTCCGGATTTTCGAACGTCCTTGCGTACAATTTAATATCTTGTACTTTGCGTTTTGAATCTTGTACTCTTGTAATTTCGAGCCGTTTCTTATCAATAATTGGAACCTCTTTGATTGTATTTTGTACTTTTGAGCTTTTTGGTCGTTTGCGTCTTCAATTCGTCGAATCTGTCTTTTGTCTTCACCTTTTATTATTTAAACGAATATCACTTGTAAATAGAACAATTGCAACTAAAAGCTTGTCTTTCTTGAGGAATAATGCTATGAAATATATGTTCGTTTTTAGCATTATCAAATATTCCCACACTTGAGCGTTGCTTGTCCTCAAGCAATATCGTCTTGAATTACTAGAATCACTTCTTTATTCTTCACACTTTGTACATCAGTGATTTCTATACGGCGGTATAAACAATGGTAGTAACGATATGGTTTACAGTCCCACATGACTATAAAAATTTAGATCCATTAAGGAAATTGGATCTTTATGAAAACATTTGATCTTTTGAAAATTAAATCTAGTTTTTACCCTAGATAAGTTTTCTGGAATAACCCTTCACCGGTGTTTGCAAAATATTTTTGTGGTTTTGGTGGGTTTCAGATTTGAAAATTTTAGCTCAAAACTTATGGTTTTGTGTCACCCACTTGCTAACCTTGTATTTGGAAAGCAACACGTCCAGTTTACTTGTCCCGTATATTACCTTTCGATAAACTACCGTCCGGTTGTAAAGGAAAGCGTTGAACAAGAAACTATTAAGGCAATGTCCCCTGACATGCTTTTAATTATGGTCTATAACGTGTCGGACGCAATTACTATCCTTGGTAGGAGCAATAGTAAAGCTCACCCTTATGATTTTTCGGTCTGGCACAAGGTCCTGTATTTGACCACTATGCAACCACCATTCTTACGGTTGACACCCGATTTGGTTCAGGTGACCTAATGAATTCCAGGTGAATTCCTAGGATTTTACGTTCAATGGTAATGAACGCATTGAAAATAGGGTTTTCAGAAAACAAATCGGTTTGTAATTTTGATTAAAATATTTTCTCGTTCAAGCTCGAGTTTAGATATCATTGAATTCCATGAGTTTGTAATTCTCAATCTTTAAGGTCAATCTCAAGGATTGAGTAATATCAGGCTTAAAAGCTAATTTTTGATCTTTTAAGGAGATTAGCCTTTTTGGGGATCTGATTCATTAGACTTATCCAGCTAATTTGCATGGTGCCCCCCCATTTTACGAGATAAATCCTTCTCATGGTTAGGATAAATCTGACCACTTGGCGACCCTGTTTAATGCTGAGGTCCGTGGATTTTCTGCTGATTTTAGTGATGACTTTTCTAGATTTTTCTTCAACCTACAGCTGGTCTGGACGACAACTTCTTGACTTAAATCAAGAAGCGCGTGTCTTTTTCGGAAGATTTTACTTCCTTTTAATGATGGAATTGATTCATCGTGTAGATCCATCTCTTCTTTTCTTTCATCGGGTAAAACAGTTTAGTTTAGTCCAAAGCAAAAGTATTTTCAGTTATTTGTTACAGATATATGTGACATATGTTTAAGATAACTTGGTAAATTTTCCCACACTTGGCTTTTATTTTTCTTTTTATCGTCCTCTATTCCCTTTTAAATGAATTTTAACATTTTGGTTTGTTTCTCAATTTATGTCCTTTCTGAGGTAACAATAATTTCGGTGTTAAAACCTAGTTTTATTGTTCATAAATATGTAAAAACATGATTTTGAGTTCATTTAATTGAAAATTTGTAAAAATTTTACTAGAATTGGGTAGTCAGTATATAAGACTAGGGCTGTTCTTTATTATCAGAGAGCACTAGATTCTAATACAACTACTGCTTTACTAGTATTTTTAATGGTAACCAAGTGTTTAAGATAAAAATTTTAAAATCCGAAAGAATTTAACCCCTTCTCACACTTAAGATCTTGCAATGCCCTCATTTGCAAGAAATTAGTAACAATTTAAATTATTGAGGGTGATTTGTGTGAAATTGATTAAATTTTACCAAAGTTTCCAAACATATTGGCGTTTGTTTGCTGAATGATAAATGATGCACATCATTTGTTCATTCCGTCTTGTTGTTATTTCACATATATTTTGCATCTTGTCGTCAAAATTAGTTGCTTTTGCTGAACTTAATGCCAGTCTTTGAAAATGCGTTGTTTTACCCTGTTGTGTACATAAGATAAACTACAAACATATATACATATTTTTGAAGTTTGGTATATTACCCCACATTCAAAAATTATTAAAATCTAAGAATAAAAGTTAGAAAATTATAAAAACTATTACAATATTAACATAAGTATTAAACGTATCAACATTACAAATTACAAAATAAATAAAACTAAGTAGACTAAGGATAATACTGGTACCAATAGGGGTTCCAAGCATAACCATAGGTGCTATAGAATGCTTCGGCAGAGTTATACGTAGGATACGGTGGTTGCATCTCTATAGACCAGGGAGGGAATATGGGTTTTGGTGTAGGAATATAGTTTCTACCTATACGTTGGCAATGAGCTATGATTTGGTTTTGATGAACTTGTCAATCTTCAAATGCTCTCTGTCTAGCATTTTCGTATTTCTGTGAAGCTATAAACCTTTGCATTTCTTGCATTTCATTTCCCCCTCCTACATTACCTTGCTGTTGGTTTCTCTCAACCTGTGGATGTCTACCATGGTATTGTACTGCGGCGTTATTTTGCCTCTTCAAAACTTTCGCACCATGGTATACATTTAAACCTATAGTATCGCGGGGTTCTGGTTCTTCGACTAATAATCTCCCCCGACTTATATCCACACCGAGATATTCAGCAATCAAAGTAATAAAAATACCACCTCCTATTATGCTATGCGGTCTCATCCCCCTAACCATAGCTGATAAATAATAACCCACACAATAAGGTATACTTACAGCGCTTTGTGGGTCTCGAATACACATATGGTAAAACAAATCCTGTTCATTTACCTTTTCCTTGTTCTTACCTCTTTGTGTAATCGAATTAGCTAAAAACCTATGAATTACTCTTAATTCAGCTCTATCTATATCCAAATAAGAGTAATTTCCCCCTTTGAATCGGTGATGGCTTGTCATTTGACTCCATACACCGTGTGTATCAAAATTTTCATCTATCTTTCTACCATTTAGTATCAACCCTCTACAATCGGCAGATGCTAACTCCTCAGGCGTATATATACGTAAAGCCTGAGCCATGTCTAGTAAAGACATGTGGCGCATCGAACCTCCTAACAAAAATCTAATAAAAGATCGATCGGTTAAACTAGCTACCCGATCATTTAATTCTATACTACACAACAATTCTTCACACCATACTTTATATACAGGTCTACGCATGGTGAATAATCGTACCCAGTCATTAAAAGTAGAATTACCATACCTCTGTACAAGTAATTCCCTAATTGGCCCGGCCAATTCTACAGCTTCTAAGGGTCCCCATTCTATGACCCTCGGTACCTCAACAACTTTAGAATGAAGAGTATGCAAACCCCTTTGATACTTTGGATAATCTATCCAAAGTCTGTCAAATCTCAGGTTCGGGTGCAACTCTTCCAAGTGCATATCAGAAAATGTCATGACTGGATGAGGTATATCTTGCTTGTAGTAGTTATCCACCTCCTGTTGTTCCGCATTCTCAGCAGGAGCATTGCGAGCTTGGGATGAAGATTCACCCCTTTCAGTCTGCAAAACACATCAAACACAATTTTTGTGCATCCAAATATGCATTAGTGTCAGCAAAATCATCAATCAAAATAATTACAATGACATGATCAATTTATATCAAACTTAAGCTTATTTTCACATTTTTATCAAATCTACACTTTTTCAAATAAGCATATACGAAAATGTTCGCCAAGTTCATAAGCATTCAACTCAAATAACATGTCAAAATAATCATTACTAGCAATTAAACAAGTTTCAAATGGCATTATCTCTCAAAAATCAAGTTCATGAATTTTAGACTTGAAAAAGTCCACTTTAATTCTAAAAATCATGTTTAGGCTCAAATTTTAGATCATTTAACTACCTAAACATGTTACACTACTTAATTTAGCAACAATTCATGACAAAAATCGGCCATAACCTGTTTATATCAAAAAGCCCCAAATTTGCTCAAGAACACAAACACTAGATTACTTAAAATTTGAAGTTTAAGGCTTCTAATCATGTTAAACAACATCAATCTAGGTTATACAAGCATAATACATAAACAATTTAAGCCTAATTACACTAAAAAGCATCAAAATCAAATTGGGGAAAAAATTGCTCAAGAACACTAATTTTCGGATTAAATGGTGTTTAGGTGTAGAAATTTACCGTTTTTCTTGAGTAATTCCTTGATAGCATCCTTCTCAACATGATTTTAGCAAAAGATTTGATGATTAACTGTTAAAAATTGTGATTTTGGGGGTGTATTTTCGACTTTTTTCGCAGTCTTTTTGTTGTGTTTTGTGTTGTGGGTTGGACTGAGCTGTTCTTTGCGTTTTATTTTTTTTCTGTATTTGGGTCCTCCCGCAACTCGCGGAGATTTCCCCTTCAAACTCCGCGAGTCGCGGAGTTTGGTTTTTTTTTTTTTTTATATAACATCTTATATTAATTAAAACAATTAAGTAATTAATTTTAAAATTTTGTTTCCCTTATTATTTAGGACGAGGTCGTTTCGGATCGATGTCCTAGTCCGTTCCTCGACAAAATTTTAAAATTTGTCTTTTTGTAGCGATTGTTTTAAAAGCTAAGATTTTTGGTTTTTTAATGTTTTTGGCATACTTTAATTCAATAAGATTAAAAATAATGATAATAAAAGTTCTCGTCCCTCCCTTGGGTAAAGTAATTTCGGTTCAAAGACCTAGTCTTCAACTTACGACGAATTTTAAAAATTATATTTTTAACTTAATGAGATAAAGTAAATTTTTGTTTTTAAATTCACACAACTTAAATATAAAATTCAAAATTAATATCAAAAATTCACACCAAACTTTAAAATTTAAAATGCAAAAAATTAAAATTCATATTTTAATAAAATAAAAATAAAAAATTCACACCAAACTTAATTTAAAAATTCTTATTATAAATTCACACCAAACTTATATTAATTTTTCAAATATTCACAATTTTAAATATATTGATTTTACAAAGTTTACAATATTAATTTAAGATTTAAATATTAATTTTAAAAACATGGTAAAAATAAAATTAAAAATCTTTTTGGCTTTTTATCCCACTTTAATCAATCAAATATTATCAAAAATATGCGCCCCTCTTTTCGGTAAAGTAATTTCGGTTCCAAGACCTAATTTAACTCATGACGAATTTTTGAAATATTTTGGGTTGACTGATTAAAGATATTTATACCTTAAGAATAAACGTTAAATTTCACAGTGATGTAATAAATTTTTGAATGATATCAATAATTTCGGTCGCCAAACCTAATTTTATTCAATACCAATTTAATACTTTATAGCGAACAAATTAGCGTTTATTATCAAAAGGTTAAAAATAAAAATAAAAATAAAGACTGTACAGACTTACCTGTGAGATAGTATTCTTAGTTATATGATCTATCCCATTCATAAGATAGTCGGTTTAATTGGTTTTCCATAGCTACATAGGCGTAACCTCGAGCATTCAGTGTCTTTTCTTCTAAACATATGAACGGTCCGTCTTTGCATAAAGTAACAAATTCGGTATTTGAATAGGTTTGATTATTTGAACATTTACCTCCATGTGACCATTTTCCGCATTTGTGACATCTTTCTAGGTGTCGTGCTCTTCTTTTCGCTGCGGATTTTGATTTTCCTTTACCAAATTGTAACTTATTATCTTCGCATCTGGATTCTTTTCTAACTCCGTCCATTCTTTCTCTGATTACTGATACTATTTCACTTGGAAGTGTGTCATTATTACGTTTAGTGATCAAAGCGTGTAGCATTAGACCATTGTTTAGTTCACAGGCAGTCTTCATTTTGTAAAAACCTAAAAAAAATAAAAATTCAGAATGGGGGAAGAAGACTAGTTCTTTAGGGTCTGCTAGGGAAAGACCATTCGGGTGAAAGGACCCGTTCATATACATTATAAACGATTCACAATAGTTGATTACATTGCGAGGTATTTGACCTCTATATGATACATTTTACAAACATTGCATTCGTTTTTAAAAGACAAACTTTCTTTACATCGAAAATTGACAGGCATGCATACCATTTCATAATATCCACTATCCAACTATAAATTGATTTAATAATAATCGTTGATGAATTCAATGACTTGAATGCAACGTTCTTCGAAATATGCTATGAAAGACTCCAAGTAATATCTTTAAAATGAGCAAATGCACAGCGGAAGATTTCTTTAACACCTGAGAATAAACATGCTTTAAAGTGTCAACCAAAAGGTTGGTGAGTTCATTAGTTTATCATAATCATTTATTTCCATCATTTTAATAGACCACAAGAATTTCATTTCCAGTTCTCAAAAATATACGTCCCATGCATAGAGACAAAAATAATCATTCATATGGTGAACACCTGGTAACCGACATTAACAATATGCATATAAGAATATCCCCATCATTCCGGGATCCTCCTTCGGACATGATATAAATTTCGAAGTACTAAAGCATCCGGTACTTTGGATGGGGTTTGTTAGGCCCAATAGATCTATCTTTAGGATTCGCGTCAATTAGGGTGTATGTTCCCTAATTCTTAGATTACCAGACTTTAATAAAAAAGGGCATATTCGATTTCGATAATTCAACCATAGAATGTAGTTTCAATTACTTGTGTCTATTTCGTCAAACATTTATAAAAGCGCATGTATTCTCAGTCCCAAAAATATAAAGGGTAAAAAGACAAATGAAACTCACCATACTGTATGTCGTAGTAAAAATACATATAACGTCATTGAACAAGTGCAAGGTTGGCCTCGGATTCACGAACCTATATTAATTATATATATTTATATGTTGGTCAATATTTGTATAGCAATTTAGGCCAGGTCATAGTGTAATCCTATCCTATAGCTCGAGTCTGACTCTACAGTATAGTAACATGTTATATTACTCATGCTCAATTAAGATTCTAGTAAAAGGTGACGTGTGAAACAACGTAACACAAATGGTTTCATAATCATAAAATAGTATTTTAGTTTTTTTTTTTTTTTTAGAGAAAATCAACACAAAAAGTTAACTGAAAAGTTAACAGGAAAAGTCAAAGTTCAAAGTCAAAAGTCAAAGGTTAAAGTCAAAAGTCAAAGGTCAAAGTAAAAATGAGGTCGCATGCAAATATATAATAACTTATACAAAAATGATTTTCGGTCAAACATGACTAAACGGGCCACTTCAGCTATTTTTAGAAAAATTATCGGAACTCCGATTGATAAACGGCCAAAGATAAAAGTTACACATTACCAAAAAGATTAAGCATAAATATTACAGAAGTAAACTAAACCTAGACAACTCGTAGTTACCAACACGTTTTCGGCGTTTTAAAGTTAATTTTTCATCTTTAATAAATTTACAAAAGTGACCGAGTAGCCTACTTTGGAGATTTTTAGAAAATTCCTCAAAACTCGTATTGACAAACGGTCAAAGCCTGCAAATTCTTGTTACCACAAAGATATAACATGATTTTTGGCAAGAGTAAATACATATCAGGCTGACCATGAAAACTGATACAAAACTGAAATTTTTAAATAAAAAAGTTTCAGCTCTTTTTAGAATTTTAAAATGTGACCAAACCGTCAACTTTGATGATTTTTAGAAAAATCGTCGAGACTCGAATTGACAAACGGACAGAGTTGTTTGTTAGACCTTACAGCAAAGAATTTAGTGGTATTTTTTTATATATATGAAACAACGCAGATCAGCGAGAATTTTAGTTCCCGTTTCGACATTTCATCAAAATTTGCAAAACTTCTTTTGTCCATAACTTGACAACCGTTCAACGAAACGAGACGTGCTTTATATGAAAATTCATCTACTCGACGAGTAGAATTCAAATAACCACTTTTTATAACCCAGAAAATTATTTCACTAATTATCATCAGCAATTTTAATTACGAAATTAATTATGCAATTTGTTTATTTCATAACTTTCTAACCGTTACTTGGATTCAAGTGATTCTTAAACCAAAATTCAACTATTTTTCGCTAGCTTTCCAACGACATGCATATCTTATACCTTATCTCAATCGTATATGTAACTAATTTAGGAATCAACATAACCTATCTAATGGCAATATCAAAAGTACAAGCATGCATAATCCTATATACTCGAGCACTAGTCAGGGATACACTATTAGTATGTAAAAATTAAATTATGAGTACTCACATATCAATATTGAGATTCAATATTGCAGGAAAGATACATAAACGCAACGGAGATGATAAACACTATATTGACCTCACGAGCATACCCATGAACCATACTCAATCACCTCCATAGCTATAACCCATAATTTCCTTAATCATATCCCACTCGAAAAAACAACTTCGAAATCACTCGGACAGCACTCCGTCGTAATATTTTATGTATACTAATAATATCTTGAGATAATACGGAGTAAATATATATATGTAAATCGATTGAGAGAGTTTAGAGAAAACTATTTTTAAGTTTCTATGAAATAATGAAACCTATTGAATTCTATTTATAATAGATTTTTGAATTATTAAAGTGAATTATTAAAGTATGAATTATTAAAGTGAATTATTAAAGTATGAATTATTAAAGTGAATTATTAAAGTATGAATTATTAAAGTGAATTATTAAAGTATGAATTATTAAAGTGAATTATTAAAGTATGAATTATTAAAGTTAAAGTAAAGTAAAAATAAAGTAAAGGTAAAGTTTAAGTATAGTAAAAGTATAAAACTATGTACGTATAATACGCGTATAATATATATAATATTAATTTAAATCGTTATATATATTTAATAAAATAAAATATAAATATCGTTATCTTTATCATACTAGTTAAGTAATGAGTTGTCAAAAGTGGTTCTAGATATTTATAAAAGTTATATACTTTTTAATAATAAAGTTATTTTTAAACTGAAAACGTTTTTGTACGTTTGAAACTAAATAGATCAATCGAGTCTTTATGAGATTCAATCTTCCACTATCCTTTGTCTAGTTCTCAATGATTGACAATTTGTTCATATTTATAAATCACTTTACCATTTTCCGAATATTGTTAAAATGAAAAGATTTCTCAAATCAACGTGGGCCTTTCAACAGAGACTTGTAATCATAATTTAATATATCTGATAATTCAATCATTTGATCTTATCTTCTAATTCCATTGATAAACATTTTGAAACAGATACAATCATATAAAGTATTTAATCTAATATTTTGTTTACGTTTCAAGTTATAATATATATACACATATACATATATAATCATATTCGTTTAATGGTTCGTGAATCGTTGGAACTTGGTCGAGGTTGAATGAATGTATGAACATATTTTAAAATTCTTGAAATTTAACTTAACAAATATTGCTTATCGTGTCGGAAACATATAAAGATTAAAGTTTAAATTTGGTTGGAAATTTCCGGGTTGTCACAGTACCTACCCGTTAAAGAAATTTCGTCCCGAAATTTGAGTGGAAAGGTCGTGAATGATAATAAGTATGTTTTCATGATGCACACGGGCTGAAAATTAGAGTTTTATCATCAGCGAATAATTTGGATAAACAATCCATTTATATGAAGAGTACGAATGAAGCTAACATAGAAGAGTGAAATGAGTAAGTGTAGATTCATCTTATCATTTGACGTAGATATGATTGATTCCCAGATTTTAAGGGATTTGAAGAAAATCTTCTTAATAAGATTTGACTCTCCGGTAATCAAGGGAATTAGGATCCGCTTTAAATGCGATCATCCATTTTAATTGTTCTGTCAGAGATTTTCTTATAAATTCACCTCCTTCGTTTCCTTACAACTCACACCATCTGTTGATGCATTTTATGCAAGTCCCTAGACATCTACCCACGTCCATTGCAGGTACAACAGTTTACAGGCCACCATGATTGCTCGTTATTATCCTATCCGTGTTTGTATGTGGTTACAGGAACTGCAGGAACGAGATTTAGATGTTTGACTATGTTAGACTTAGTCAGACGTACGAGTGAAGCCTCACTAGTACGGCTGACAGGCTCATACGCATGGTTGATGCTGAGCTAAGTCACAATTACAACATAAATGATAAGACACGAGTGAGTGATCACCCGTACGGTTGATGAAGCCAACTCGTACTTGTGATGAATGAATCATATGGGTGTGTCAACAGCAGGGGTATATAAAGTCTTATGTTCTTCATTTTAGGTTAAGCCTCTCATTTGTTACACACACTCAGATCTAGTGAGCTCCTTCGATTCTCTCTCAGTCCAAATCACCCAGGTGGTGAATAATAGCTCTAGGTGTTGATCTAATCACACTTGATTTAGTTGTGGTTTGACTAAATTAATCAAAAAAAAAAACTTAACCTATTCACTAGAGGGTTTGATTCACTTATTCTGCCATTGTGTGAGTTAAATCTGTTGATTTCTAAGTTCCTAGTCATGTTTCATCACCTTCTATTCTTTCCCCCTCAACTCATATTTTAAAGTATTCATCAATATGCTCTATCCAGTTCTGATTCTCGATATACTTCTAACTTTCATATCGGTCATTCTTCTTTTTTTCATCTACCGCCGGAAGAATCTATTTACTTCTACTATACTCTTGGGTTTATAGTGTTCCTAGTTCTCCCGTGTCTTTATATTGCTATATGCATCGATATATATGGTTTATAATTTCTGGTTTGTCGTTGGGCTTTATATGTTCCCTTATATTTCAAAGTCTCCGCTTCTGTCTTCTATAATCATTATCATTCATAGTTAATGCTCTCTTTTATTTGCTGCAATTTATACCCCAATTTCTATTTTGGAGTTTTGTCCTTTCGTTTCTTCTTCTTGCGATTAAGCACCGCTTGTAATGGTCCAGAATTCACAGATATGAATTTCGAAATGAACATTGTTAATGTTCTAGGAAGGAAATTGTGATGGCACGATCTTGACTTGTCAAATTACTAAAATACCTTGGAAAAAGCCGAATCATCAAGAAATATTTTCTTGATATTTTAGAGGTTAAATAGAATACAAGAGTCGTATAACATGGCACATGATGATGTTATGATCTGTGAATCATCACGTTCCATTTAGAAACTCAGCATGACTTACTGTAATATAATCACATTGATCAAGTGTCATTATATTATACTAATTCATGCTTCAGTTCCCAACACTACTTCAAAATATTCCTATTTTAAACTTGAATGTTTCAGAATTTAGAAACTAAAATAGTTTCTTTTATGATGTAATACAGATAGCGCGAAGAGGTAAATGATTTCAAATAAGAAAAATTAAGAAAATATCTTCAGAAATATGGAGGATATTTATAATGAAAGATATGATGATATTTTAGAATTTCTAATATCAGATGATGATGAAGAATATTGTCTGCAAGGGTTTAGAGTCAGGAGCAAGGTATTCGTTAATGACTTCAGCAGATACTAAATTATTTGGATCCTTTGAATTCAGGTTCAGTCTTTGTAATTTGTCCACAGCCTCCTTCCTACTTTGCTCAATCCGTTTTCCAGTTCCAAGACTTCTCTTTTTCTGCACTTTGCCAGCACACCTATTCATTATCATCAAACTTTTACTGTTAAGGTCGTTTATAGTTTTTTTTGCTGCTTCATTAGTATTTTTCCATTTTCGGAGAACCAATTCGTAGTTCGAAGTGTTTTTCAGAATCTTCACATTCAAATTAAGTCCAAAAGATAGACGTTATATATACACATATAACTGTTGGCGTAGACATGCTGCGAGATTTCAAAATACTGATTGCTAATTCCCAATGATTCGTATAGAAATTCTCATTACAAGATGCGAATGAGTAAATGATGGGGTTTCAATGAATAATTATAATGACTTTTTGGAGAGGCTAAAGTCAAAGGGTAATGAAGTTGTTGATACATCTGTTAATAATGTGGTGGAATGTAAAAGGTTCCCTGGTAACGATGGTGTATATCTCAAGGTTATAATAAGGTTAGTCTGACTGAAAAGTCGAAGTTGACTTGCTGGAGCTGTGACAAAACTGGCTACTTTGAATAGGAGTCGCAAAGTTATTTCTGCTAATAAATGCTAAAGAATCTGACGCGGATACGTTGTTTAAACTTTTACTTTGGTTTCAAGAGTTTTTCGGGTACATAACTGTGGGTAACATGTGGTTGGATCATCATCTCGATTGCTCATCATTCGAAGTGTCTTCAGAAATTTTCGAAGGGTTTGAACACAGATTTTGTCATAACCCGTCCTTAACCATAAGAACGTGTTAGATAACGTATGATTTCATAGCGTGGTATTGACCTCTATATGCGACATTTTTAAAAGAACAACTGCATATATTTTACATTACAAACCATAATTCTTATTTTTGATACAAGCTTTAGACAATAAAAAGATGATTATCATTTAGCGATAATCTTAGACTTACAAACTTTACATATGATGATAACAACACGATTTCTAGCATATTTTACAATACAAATCCTCGGATATGCAGTTTTGTTTTTGACACAAATATGCATACTCAAGATCTTGCTTAAATTCAACATGTTGCAGCGGAAGCTTTTAGTTATCACCTGAGAATAGACATGTTTAAAACGTCAACATAAAGTTGGTGAGATATAGGTTTAATGCCGGCAGCGGTATAAATATAGACCACAAGATTTCATATGTAAATATTTTAATAAAAATATTCTAAGTGGTTGAGCACTTGGTAACCATACTTAACATTTAATCACGTCGCATATTCCCTTTATTATGAAATCTTACTACACCGTACCAAGTGTAGTCACGAAACGAAGTACTGTGCAACCGTTGAATACTGGTCGTCCAGTCCGGTTGGGGTTGTCAGGCCCGATAGATCTATCAACAGGATTCGCGTTTACAATACCGCTGTAAATAATAGTTACCAAGCTACAGGGAAGTATGCCAGTGGTACAACTCAACGTAGAATATATTTTTCAGTTACTTGTGTCCATATCATAAAACATAAAATACATGTATTCTCATCCCGAAATATTTAGAGTTTAAAAGTGGGACTATATACTCACTTTTGTCTTGAAGATATGTAATTTCGACTTGGTCTCCGATTGATATCACGAACCTATCCATATATAATATATCAATACCTTTTCTTTTTAAACAAACGTCACATATATATACTTATAATACTTTTAATAATTCCTTAGTCCGTAGTTAGCAGTCCGATGTTAGTAATTCAATTTTAATGGTTCATTTTTAGGTGTTTAATAAACCTCCAATGAAAAAAACCCCCATCGTATATGTATTGGTCGAGATTAATCTTGACCCACGGTACCGGTGTTGTCAAATGACGTGTTGCGTACATAAAGTACCGGTGTTGTCAAATGACGTGTTGCGTACAATCATGGGATCTTATGATTAATCTTCTCGTATTGTTTACGGGTGGTCCTGAAATATATAAAATTAAATTATGAGTACATATATATAAAATATCATGTTATTTTAGAAAGATGTGATTCATTTAATTTTTCTCCAATTATTTTCGTGGCTAAACTAGTTTTGGATATCCGATCTTGTTTTGGTCATAGTTTCTTCGTTACAACTCCGTTTTCGTTGGTTCAACTTGCCACTTCCTTGGATCGAGTTCTTCTTTAAGACTATGAACTGTAAATACCTTAGTTTGTATTCGAAATCACAGGTCATAGGTCAAACTTTGGTGAAACTTATGAAGTTAATCATTTTCCCTTATGTAAACAACAGTAAATGATTATTTTTCTAAAAATACTTATACTTTGAGTTAAATCATGAAATTTTTATGTGTTAACATATTCATAGTAAATATCAATTTTCCAGAAAATAAGCCTCCAATTCAAAGTTCAAAATAGTTTTTAATTATCCAACCCAAAACAGCCCCCGGTTGCACTCCGACGTCGTAAATTCAGTTTTTAAGGTGTTCTTTGAAAAACCAAGTTTTACCTTATTAAGTTAGCATATATTTATGATATATTACAGGTCTTGAAGTATTTTAAAAGTTAAGTTAGAAGGATCTATTTAGTTTGCAAACAAGTTTGAAAACATTCAAACTATGTTCTTGTTGTTAAAATTTTATACCATAAAATAAGATAGCTATATATATATGAATCGAATAAGGTTATGAACAAAGTTACTACCTCAAGTTACTTGGACAAGATTGCTGTAAAAGAGGAGTAAAAACCTAGAACCAAAAGAGTGATGGAGTTGAATGAAAGATTGGAAGTAAACTTGTGTTCTTGAAAGGATTCTTGAAGTGTTTTTGTAAGGTTTTTCTTATGGTGTTTAAGTGATGTTTTTATGGCTAGATCTTCATGGATACTAGCTGAATGGTTATGGAGTTTCTTAAGAGTGTGTTTTTTGTTAAAGAAATGAGGTAATAAAATTTGAAAATGGAAGATGTATTTAAGGCCATAAAAACATGATTAATGGAAAAACATGGACAAAATTTCATGTTGTATTTTTATGTAATTAGTCATACTAAACATCAAAAGTAGTTACCTTATACATAAGGCATAAACAAGAGAGTTACCTTATACATAAGGCATGAACAAGGGCTGGTTGGTGGTGATTTGATGTGTATATACCAATAGTAAATATGTATAGAAGCTAGGTATGATACGAGTACATATACTCTAGATATACGTATAGAAAATCTTGTGAAAAATGGAATGAGAATTTAAATATAGCTATCTTTTGTGAATATACTTATATTGTTTTATGTATTTAAGTCTTTAAAAGTGATTAAATACATTACATATACGATATATGTATAAACATTATATGTTATAAGTATTTATGTCAAATAACGTTACGTATGGTTATCGTTTTGAAAACTTAAATTAGTAGTTTCAAAATATACTTATAACTTATTGTTATTAATACAAAATGAGATATTAAAACATCCTTAGATCATGTTAAATATGTATATATACATATATATACACAAACGTATAATTATCATATGTTATATAGTTCGTGATATCATCGGTCAAACTAGACGGTCAAACGTTGTGTAAAACTCATTTCAAAAACATAAGTCTCAACAATTTGGATTGCTTATTATGTTGGTAAGGTTTAATTTATGTAAATATTAATCTTATAAGCATAGAACGATCGAAAAAGTGCGGGTCATTACAGTACCTACCCGTTAAATAAATTTCGTCCCGAAATTTTAAAATCGTACCTATTTTGCGTCATCGGGAAACAAATGCGGGTATTTTTGTTTAATTTGATCCTCTCGTTCCCAAGTAAACTCGGGACCTCTTCGTGCATTCCAACGAACTTTAACGATCGGTATGTTGCTCTGCTTGAGCCGTTTAACTTCACGGTCCATGATCTCGATTGGTTCTTCTATGAATTGTAGTTTCTCGTCAACTTGAATTTCTTCAAGAGGAATGGTGAGGTCTTCCTTTGCAAGACACTTCTTAAGGTTTGAGACGTGAAAGGTATTATGTACTCCGGCGAGTTGTTGCGGTAACTCGAGTCGAAAAGCTACCGGTCCAATGCGTTCGATGATCTTGAACGGGCCTACATATCTTGGGTTTAGTTTACCCCTTTTTCCAAAACGTATTACACCTTTCCATGGTGACACCTTTAACATAACCATGTCACCGATTTGAAACTCTAATGGTTTCCTTCGAACATCGGCGTAGCTCTTTTGGCGACTACGGGCTGTTTTCAATCTCTCCTTGATTTGTACTATCTTTTCAGTAGTTTCATGTATGATCTCGGGACCAGTTAATTGTCGATCTCCTACTTCATTCCAACAGATAGGAGATCTACACTTCCTTCCGTACAATGCTTCGAATGGTGCAGCTTTAATGCTCGCATGATAACTATTATTATACGAGAATTCTGCTAATGGTAGATACTTATCCCATCCATTTCCAAAATCGATCACACATGCCCTGAGCATGTCTTCAAGAGTCTGAATTGTTCTTTCACTCTGCCCGTCGGTTTGCGGATGATATGCAGTGCTCATATCCAAACGAGTTCCTAGGGCCTCTTGTAGTGATTGCCAGAACTTTGAGGTAAATCTACTATCACGATCAGATATAATGGAAATAGGTATTCCATGCCTTGAAACAATTTCCTTTATATACAATCGTAATAGTTTCTCCATTCTATCCGTTTCCTTTATAGGCAAGAAATGTGCAGACTTGGTGAGACGATCAACAATCACCCAAATGGTGTCGTATCCCCAGGCAGTCTTTGGTAACTTCGTGATGAAATCCATGGTAATACCATCCCATTTCCATTCTGGGATTTCTGGTTGTTGAAGTAACCCTGACGGCTTCTGGTGTTCTGCTTTGACCTTGGAACAAGTTAAACACTCCCCAACATATGTTGCAACGTCTGTCTTTAAATTAGGCCACCAATAATGTGTCTTAAGATCTTGATACATCTTTCCAACTCCAGGATGTATCGAGTATCTTGTCTTATGTGCCTCGTTCAAAATCAACTTCCTTAATCCACCCAACTTCGGTACCCAAATACGATTTGCAAAATATCGAGTTCCATCTTCCCGCATAACGAGTTGCTTCTCATACTTCTTCATTATTTCATTTCCTATATTTTCTTTAGTAAGTGCTTCTCGTTGAGCCTCTTTGATTTGTGAGTTGAGATTCATGTTAATTTTTATGTTCATCGCTCGAACTCGAATTGGTTCTCGTTCCTTTCTGCTTAAAGCATCGGCCACCACGTTCGCCTTCCCGGGATGATAACGAATTTCACAATCATAGTCGTTTATCAGCTCGACCCACCTACGTTGCCTCATGTTCAACTGTTTCTGATCAAAAATATGTTGAAGGCTTTTATGATCAGTAAACACAGTGCATTTAACCCCATATAAGTAGTGTCTCCATATCTTCAACGCAAACACGACTGCTCCCAGTTCTAGATCGTGCGTCGTATAATTCCGCTCGTGAATCTTCAATTGTCGGGATGCGTATGCAATAACTTTCTTTCGTTGCATAAGAACACAACCAAAACCTTGTCGCGAAGCATCACAATATATTTCAAAATCATCGTTCCCTTCAGGTAACGATAAAATAGGCGCCGTAGTTAACTTCTTCTTTAGTAATTGAAATGCGTTCTCCTGCTCCGAGGTCCATTCGTATTTCTTCCCTTTTTGCGTTAATGCTGTCAACGGCTTAGCTATTCGGGAAAAATCTTGAATGAACCTTCTATAATAACCGGCTAAACCCAAAAATTGGCGTATCTGCATTGGTGTTTTAGGAGTCTCCCATTTTTCAATGGCCTCAATTTTAGCTGGATCAACCTGAATTCCTTTGCTACTAACAACGTGGCCAAGAAATTGCACTTCTTTCAACCAGAAAGCACATTTAGAAAATTTAGCATATAGCTGTTCTTTTCTCAACAACTCTAATATCAACCTTAAATGCTGCTCATGCTCTTGCTCACTCTTGGAATAGATAAGAATATCATCAATGAAAACGATAACAAACTTATCTAAATATGGACTACAAACTCGATTCATGAGGTCCATGAATACAGCTGGCGCATTCGTCAATCCAAACGGCATGACCAAAAATTCGTAATGACCGTAGCGTGTCCGAAAAGCAGTTTTCGGTATATCTTCTTCTTTGACACGTAATTGATGATAGCCCTATCTTAGGTCAATTTTCAAGTACACACATGATCCTTGGAGTTGATCAAATAAGTCGTCAATTCTCGGTAGTGGATACCGATTCTTGATAGTTAACTTATTTAATTCACGATAATCTATACACATTCGGAAAGATCCGTCTTTCTTCTTGACGAATAAAATTGGAGCTCCCCACGGTGAAGTACTTGGTCGTATGAATCCACGATCCAGTAATTCTTTTAACTGACTCTGAAGTTCTTTTAACTCGGATGGTGCAAGTCTATATGGAGCACGGGCAACTGGTGCAGCTCCTGGTACTAAATCTATTTGAAATTCTACAGATCTAAATGGAGGTAATCCCGGCAACTCTTCCGGAAAGACTTCAGGAAAATCTCTTGCCACAGGCACGTCATTGATGCTCTTCACTTTTTCCTTCGTTTCGACTTTATTAACATGTGCTAAGATAGCATAGCACCCTTTCTTCAAGCACTTTTGAGCTTTCAAATAACTAATGAGTTTTAGCTTTGAGTTACCCTTCTCTCCATAAATCATTACTGGCGTTTTATTCTTACGAGGAATGCGAATTGCCTTCTTGGCGCACACAACTTTAGCTCCTATTTTGGACATCCAGTCCATGCCGACTATTACATCAAAACTTCCTAATTCTACGGGTATCAAATCAATCTTAAATGCTTCTCCGGCTAAATTTATTTTACAATCACGGCAAATTTTATCGGCTTTAATTAGTTTACCATTAGCTAACTCAATCATGTACTTAGCATCTAGAGGTAATGATGAACAATTCAATTTAGCGTAAAAGCCTCTACTCACGTAACTTCTATCGGCACCAGTATCAAATATAATAGATGCAGATAAGTTATTAATGGTAAACGTACCCGTAACAAGCTCCGGGTCTTCACACGCCTCTCTAGCATTAATAACAAATGCTCTTCCACGTGCAGATCCATTATTCTTCTCTGGATTCGGGCACTGGCTCTTATAATGACCCTGTTTCCCACATCCATAACAAGTAACAGTAGCCAAAGCAGTTCTATTTGCATTAGTGGCAGGAGTCTTGGTACCATTTGTATTTGTAACGAGAGCCCTACAATCTTCAGCAAGATGACCCTTTCGATTACATTTGTTGCATACCACATTACAGTAATCAGAGTGATGTTTGTGGCATCGGTTGCATAAAGGATTTTGTCCTTTATAACCAAAGCTTAAACCACTACCCGCACCTTGCGTGATTTCTTGTTTCTTAAAAGATTGTTGTTGGTTACCTCGATCATAATTTCCATTCCACTTTCTTTTGTTACCTGATACCTTCACATCAGTATTGGATACTTTCTTATCCATGATGACCTGATCCATTAGCTCGTTTGCCATGGTTATAGCTTCATGAATTGTCTTAGGTTTCGATGCTGTAACATTTTCCTTAACCTTTTTGGGCAAACCATCTTTGTACATTTCAATCTTCCGTTCTTCGGTTGGAACCAATTCAGGACATAGCAAAACTAATTCCATGAATCGCTGATTGTAGTTGGTGATTTCAGTACCAATAACCTTCAGACTTCGTAATTCATCTTCCAACTTCCTAACCTCGTTCCTTGGACAATTTTCGTTGATTAACATTGTTTTGAATTCTTCCCATGGAGTATCATAAGCTACATCTCCTCCTACAGCCTTCACAAAATTTTTCCACCACGTGAGTGCACTATCTTGTAAAGTGCACGATGCATACTTGGTCATGTCCTTCTCAACACAACCACTGATTTTAAACACAGTCTCCATCTTTTCTATCCACCGGGTTAAACCGATCGGTCCTTCTGTTCCACTGAATGATGAGGGCTTGCAAGCTTGAAAAGTTTTGTAAGTGCACCCCACACGAGGATTTGGGTTAACTGCAGCACCTCTTGCAGCCTCGACCCATAACATTCTGTCGTTCACTCGCTGATTGATGAGTTCCTGGATTTCTTGTTCCGTCATTCGGTTCAATCGCGCCATATTCTTCTATAAGAATGAAAAGAAAATAATTATTCACATGGAATATTATAGATGTAGTGTATATTTACAGTACATTATAGCTTATTAATAATATGAACCAGGTATTATTATAAAAGCCTTTTCTTCTTATTAGCGTTTTATAATTATATCTAGGGTAGTACCTACCCGTTAATGTCCATACTTAATAGCTTAGTACAGAATCAATTACTACCATCTAAATAATACTTAACCATGGAAAATTATTGCATTTCACACTTCACTATTTTACATATGCTTATCTTACATCGAACATTAAGCAAACCACACTAATAATATTATACAAAACATTATATGATCCCATGGTTTAATACGGCAGCGCATCGTTTGGTCTATTTTCTAGGACGTTTAGGTTCAAAGAATCGCTTAACGCTTATCCTGGCTGTCTGCCTATATTTTGGCTGTGGGACTGAAGAACTGGATGCCGGGATAGAACGAATAGGAATAGCGGGAATAGGGGTGGTAGTGTCTAGTGGAGTTGGTGCCACATCATCCTTATTAAACTCAAGATTTGAATTTTCTAATTCATTAGCCTTTCGTTTCTTTCCTAGTTCGAACTTGTCTTTCGTAATTTCCTGTATTTCTTCCTCGGGTTCACTTTCCTCCTCGGGTTCACTTTCCTCCTCGGGTTCACTTTCCTCCTCGGGTTCACTTTCCGGGTTCTTTATAGTTGGTTCATCCGGAATTTGTGAGTCTTCCCCAAAGATATTATTTTCGTCATCGGATAGGTTAATGACTGAAACACCATCTGAAGATTCTGATTCGGAGTCGCTGAATGTGATAATAAGTTTTGAGCCCGACATCTATCACACAACAACTAACCCATTAGTACTACATAATATTTACATATAAATTTTAACCAACAATGATAAGCAATGGTTGTTAAATCAGATCCGGTCAAAGTCCAGACTTACTAATGTATCCTAACGACTTATCAGTTAGACACACTAATGCAAACCTGGTTCGCTAAGACCACCGCTCTGATACCACATGTCATAACCCGTCCTTAACCATAAGAACGTGTTAGATAACGTATGATTTCATAGCGAGGTATTGACCTCTATATGCGACATTTTTAAAAGAACAACTGCATATATTTTACATTACAAACCATAATTCTTATTTTTGATACAAGCTTTAGACAATAAAAAGATGATTATCATTTAGCGATAATCTTAGACTTACAAACTTTACATATGATGATAACAACACGATTTCTAGCATATTTTACAATACAAATCCTCGGATATGCAGTTTTGTTTTTGACACAAATATGCATACTCAAGATCTTGCTTAAATTCAACATGTTGCAGCGGAAGCTTTTAGTTATCACCTGAGAATAGACATGTTTAAAACGTCAACATAAAGTTGGTGAGATATAGGTTTAATGCCGGCAGCGGTATAAATATAGACCACAAGATTTCATATGTAAATATTTTAATAAAAATATTCTAAGTGGTTGAGCACTTGGTAACCATACTTAACATTTAATCACGTCGCATATTCCCTTTATTATGAAATCTTACTACACCGTACCAAGTGTAGTCACGAAACGAAGTAGTGTGCAACCGTTGAATACTGGTCGTCCAGTCCGGTTGGGGTTGTCAGGCCCGATAGATCTATCAACAGGATTCGCGTTTACAATACCGCTGTAAATAATAGTTACCAAGCTACAGGGAAGTATGCCAGTGGTACAACTCAACGTAGAATATATTTTTCAGTTACTTGTGTCCATATCATAAAACATAAAATACATGTATTCTCATCCCGAAATATTTAGAGTTTAAAAGTGGGACTATATACTCACTTTTGTCTTGAAGATATGTAATTTCGACTTGGTCTCCGATTGATATCACGAACCTATCCATATATAATATATCAATACCTTTTCTTTTTAAACAAACGTCACATATATATACTTATAATACTTTTAATAATTCCTTAGTCCGTAGTTAGCAGTCCGATGTTAGTAATTCAATTTTAATGGTTCATTTTTAGGTGTTTAATAAACCTCCAATGAAAAAAACCCCCATCGTATATGTATTGGTCGAGATTAATCTTGACCCACGGTACCGGTGTTGTCAAATGACGTGTTGCGTACATAAAGTACCGGTGTTGTCAAATAACGTGTTGCGTACAATCATGGGATCTTATGATTAATCTTCTCGTATTGTTTACGGGTGGTCCTGAAATATATAAAATTAAATTATGAGTACATATATATAAAATATCATGTTATTTTAGAAAGATGTGATTCATTTAATTTTTCTCCAATTATTTTCGTGGCTAAACTAGTTTTGGATATCCGATCTTGTTTTGGTCATAGTTTCTTCGTTACAACTCCGTTTTCGTTGGTTCAACTTGCCACTTCCTTGGATCGAGTTCTTCTTTAAGACTATGAACTGTAAATACCTTAGTTTGTATTCGAAATCACAGGTCATAGGTCAAACTTTGGTGAAACTTATGAAGTTAATCATTTTCCCTTATGTAAACAACAGTAAATGATTATTTTTCTAAAAATACTTATACTTTGAGTTAAATCATGAAATTTTTATGTGTTAACATATTCATAGTAAATATCAATTTTCCAGAAAATAAGCCTCCAATTCAAAGTTCAAAATAGTTTTTAATTATCCAACCCAAAACAGCCCCCGGTTGCACTCCGACGTCGTAAATTCAGTTTTTAAGGTGTTCTTTGAAAAACCAAGTTTTACCTTATTAAGTTAGCATATATTTATGATATATTACAGGTCTTGAAGTATTTTAAAAGTTAAGTTAGAAGGATCTATTTAGTTTGCAAACAAGTTTGAAAACATTCAAACTATGTTCTTGTTGTTAAAATTTTATACCATAAAATAAGATAGCTATATATATATGAATCGAATAAGGTTATGAACAAAGTTACTACCTCAAGTTACTTGGACAAGATTGCTGTAAAAGAGGAGTAAAAACCTAGAACCAAAAGAGTGATGGAGTTGAATGAAAGATTGGAAGTAAACTTGTGTTCTTGAAAGGATTCTTGAAGTGTTTTTGTAAGGTTTTTCTTATGGTGTTTAAGTGATGTTTTTATGGCTAGATCTTCATGGATACTAGCTGAATGGTTATGGAGTTTCTTAAGAGTGTGTTTTTTGTTAAAGAAATGAGGTAATAAAATTTGAAAATGGAAGATGTATTTAAGGCCATAAAAACATGATTAATGGAAAAACATGGACAAAATTTCATGTTGTATTTTTATGTAATTAGTCATACTAAACATCAAAAGTAGTTACCTTATACATAAGGCATAAACAAGAGAGTTACCTTATACATAAGGCATGAACAAGGGCTGGTTGGTGGTGATTTGATGTGTATATACCAATAGTAAATATGTATAGAAGCTAGGTATGATACGAGTACATATACTCTAGATATACGTATAGAAAATCTTGTGAAAAATGGAATGAGAATTTAAATATAGCTATCTTTTGTGAATATACTTATATTGTTTTATGTATTTAAGTCTTTAAAAGTGATTAAATACATTACATATACGATATATGTATAAACATTATATGTTATAAGTATTTATGTCAAATAACGTTACGTATGGTTATCGTTTTGAAAACTTAAATTAGTAGTTTCAAAATATACTTATAACTTATTGTTATTAATACAAAATGAGATATTAAAACATCCTTAGATCATGTTAAATATGTATATATACATATATATACACAAACGTATAATTATCATATGTTATATAGTTCGTGATATCATCGGTCAAACTAGACGGTCAAACGTTGTGTAAAACTCATTTCAAAAACATAAGTCTCAACAATTTGGATTGCTTATTATGTTGGTAAGGTTTAATTTATGTAAATATTAATCTTATAAGCATAGAACGATCGAAAAAGTGCGGGTCATTACAGATTTTAATCGTTAACATACATTTGATGTTCTAACACAGTTTTGAAGTCAAAATATAGCTTGTGAAAGATGTAAGGATCTAAGAGTGATGATTTTGGTCATATCTCAAGTTGAATTTTGAGATTTCAAAATCAGAATATGTAATTAAATTTTGAATGAGTATGGTTGTTTTTATTTCTATAAAAGAATGTATATTGTTGTGAAAGTAGGGAGTATAATGGATGATTTGCTGAATCAGATTCGAAGAATGTAATATATTAATTGTGAATTTATATATCTCTCGGGTATTACCTACCCGTTAAAAAAAATTTCACAATTAATATTTTGTACAAAAGAATTTTATTACAGTCTTTATGAAAATATATATATGTATATTTTCTTCAGATGTAACATAGATTTAATGAGTTAATGTTAAATTTAACTCATTTGATTTACGGTTGAAACTAGAATTGAATAATCCCTAAAGGCTTTAAAAAGTACATAACTTTTACGCAGTATTTCTTTAATGACATTGAAATTATGAATCAATACTTCGTTATTTGTTGATGTATGATGTTCGGTTCGTGGAATTCTTGTGAATTTCGCAAAGTACGAATGATGTTATCTGAAAAGTTTCGGGTACATCGATGATGAAAGTGTAAAATCAAATATATACTTGATTTATTATGAATTGGAATTTGTTGAATTGGGACAGAGATTGTAGTTAACGCTGGTTAAGTTGCGGCCGAAGGGCGTACATTATTGCATATTTGTAATATGAATTAACCAAGTAGTTAAGATTCACACACAATAGCTTAGCACGGAAAGATTTATTTTTATTTCAAAATATATAAAATATACATATAATTTCTTCAAAGGGAATGAGTTAATTCTTCATAACTCGTTGATACAATATACGGGTTATTGATTCGTAATGATGTCCATAGTGATTCTTGAGCTGACGGAGTTTGTGATGTTATAGGTGTTGTTGAATCTGATGTTGACTGTACTGATGATGCTGGTGACGCTGACGGTACTGTTGATGCTGTTGGTAAAACAAGTTTAGCTTGTTAATCACACACCATTTTTGTCAGGGTTTCTACTCTTCCTTCTATCATTTTGGTTCGCTTAACTGATTTATGGTTAGGGCTAGATTAGATAATCTCTAAGACTTTAGAGATTACATAATCTGCGCGGAATGTTTCTCCAATGAAGTTATGAATTAATACTTCGTCGGTTATTGTTGTTGGTATTCCTTGGTATCTACAGGGCGTATGACATTGGTGCTCGTGAGACAGAGTGTAAAGTTGAGGTTTATGACGTGGTTGTGGTTGGGGTGGTAATGGTACTATTGGTGTTGATGATGGTGTTACTGGTTATGCTGCTGATGCTGCTGCTGGTGTTTGTAATCTCTGCACCATATTCTCCAAAGCCACTACCCGAGCGCGAAGCTCGTTGACTTCTTCTATTACACCGGGGTGATTGTCGGTTCGGACGAGCGGATAAATAAAATCTAAAATTTGAGGTAATATATAATCGTGACGAGATACTCTGGAAATGAGCGAGAAAATAGTGTTTCGAACAGGTTCGCCGGTAAGTGCTTCAGGTTCTTCATCAAGAGGGCAATGTGGTGGATGGAAGGGATCACCTTCTTCTTGTCTCCAATGATTGAGGAGGCTACGAACCCATCCCCATTTCATCCAGAATAGGTGATGACTGATTGGTTGATCTATTCCGGTCACACTGCTTTCGGAGCTGGAGTGGGATTCCATTTCGAAATCCGAGGAACTTGAATTAATGATGAATTCCATTTCGTACGATTGAATAAGGATTTTTTTTTTCCGATATGAAATGATTTTCAGTTATCGGATGGTATTCTAATTACATAGAATATCCATATATATAGAACAAAAGATTTCGTAAATTACGGAGGAATTTACGGGATATATCAGGCAATGTTTACAGTAATAGATACGATAAGATATGATTTAGCATATACGCTAAGATATGAATTTTTGTCTATACACTATTCATGCAATCAATGCAGCAAGATGTGTCTTAGACTAAAAATGATAAGCAGGTAATTTTCTGAGGATGATAAGTAGTTAATTTTTGACACAAAATGATAAGCAAAACTATTGACATGCAGACACGGTCGAAGTCCAGACTCATTAATGCATCCTATCGACTTATCTGTTAGACACACTAATGCAGACCAGGTTCGCTAAGACCACCGCTCTGATACCAACTGAAAGGACCCGTTCATATACATTATAAACGATTCACAATAGTTGATTACATTGCGAGGTATTTGACCTCTATATGATACATTTTACAAACATTGCATTCGTTTTTAAAAGACAAACTTTCTTTACATCGAAAATTGACAGGCATGCATACCATTTCATAATATCCACTATCCAACTATAAATTGATTTAATAATAATCTTTGATGAATTCAATGACTTGAATGCAACGTTCTTCGAAATATGCTATGAAAGACTCCAAGTAATATCTTTAAAATGAGCAAATGCACAGCGGAAGATTTCTTTAACACCTGAGAATAAACATGCTTTAAAGTGTCAACCAAAAGGTTGGTGAGTTCATTAGTTTATCATAATCATTTATTTCCATCATTTTAATAGACCACAAGAATTTCATTTCCAGTTCTCATAAATATACGTCCCATGCATAGAGACAAAAATAATCATTCATATGGTGAACACCTGGTAACCGACATTAACAATATGCATATAAGAATATCCCCATCATTCCGGGATCCTCCTTCGGACATGATATAAATTTCGAAGTACTAAAGCATCCGGTACTTTGGATGGGGTTTGTTAGGCCCAATAGATCTATCTTTAGGATTCGCGTCAATTAGGGTGTCTGTTCCCTAATTCTTAGATTACCAGACTTTAATAAAAAAGGGCATATTCGATTTCGATAATTCAACCATAGAATGTAGTTTCAATTACTTGTGTCTATTTCGTCAAACATTTATAAAAGCGCATGTATTCTCAGTCCCAAAAATATAAAGGGTAAAAAGACAAATGAAACTCACCATACTGTATTTCGTAGTAAAAATACATATAACGTCATTGAACAAGTGCAAGATTGGCCTCGGATTCACGAACCTATATTAATTATATATATTTATATGTTGGTCAATATTTGTATAGCAATTTAGGCCAGGTCATAGTGTAATCCTATCCTATAGCTCGAGTCTGACTCTACAGTATAGTAACATGTTATATTACTCATGCTCAATTAAGATTCTAGTAAAAGGTGACGTGTGAAACAACGTAACACAAATGGTTTCATAATCATAAAATAGTATTTTAGTTTTTTTTTTATAGAGAAAATCAACACAAAAAGTTAACTGAAAAGTTAACAGGAAAAGTCAAAGTTCAAAGTCAAAAGTCAAAGGTTAAAGTCAAAAGTCAAAGGTCAAAGTAAAAATGAGGTCGCATGCAAATATATAATAACTTATACAAAAATGATTTTCGGTCAAACATGACTAAACGGGCCACTTCAGCTATTTTTAGAAAAATTATCGGAACTCCGATTGATAAACGGCCAAAGATAAAAGTTACACATTACCAAAAAGATTAAGCATAAATATTACAGAAGTAAACTAAACCTAGACAACTCGTAGTTACCAACACGTTTTCGGCGTTTTAAAGTTAATTTTTCATCTTTAATAAATTTACAAAAGTGACCGAGTAGCCTACTTTGGAGATTTTTAGAAAATTCCTCAAAACTCGTATTGACAAACGGTCAAAGCCTGCAAATTCTTGTTACCACAAAGATATAACATGATTTTTGGCAAGAGTAAATACATATCAGGCCGACCATGAAAACTGATACAAAACTGAAATTTTTAAATAAAAAAGTTTCAGCTCTTTTTAGAATTTTAAAATGTGACCAAACCGTCAACTTTGATGATTTTTAGAAAAATCGTCTAGACTCGAATTGACAAACGGCCAGAGTCGTTTGTTAGACCTTACAGCAAAAAATTTAGTGGTATTTTTTTTTATATATGAAACAATGCAGATCAGCGAGAATTTCAGTTCCCGTTTCGACATTTCATCAAAATTTGCAAAACTTCTTTTGTCCATAACTTGACAACCGTTCAACGAAACGAGACGTGCTTTATATGAAAATTCATCTACTCGACGAGTAGAATTCAAATAACCACTTTTTATAACCCAGAAAATTATTTCACTAATTATCATCAGCAATTTTAATTACGAAATTAATTATGCAATTTGTTTATTTCATAACTTTCTAACCGTTACTTGGATTCAAGTGATTCTTAAACCAAAATTCAACTATTTTTCGCTAGCTTTCCAACGACATGCATATCTTATACCTTATCTCAATCGTATATGTAACTAATTTAGGAATCAACATAACCTATCTAATGGCAATATCAAAAGTACAAGCATGCATAATCCTATATACTCGAGCACTAGTCAGGGATACACTATTAGTATGTAAAAATTAAATTATGAGTACTCACATATCAATATTGAGATTCAATATTGCAGGAAAGATACATAAACGCAACGGAGATGATAAACACTATATTGACCTCACGAGCATACCCATGAACCATACTCAATCACCTCCATAGCTATAACCCATAATTTCCTTAATCATATCCCACTCGAAAAAACAACTTCGAAATCACTCGGACAGCACTCCGTCGTAATATTTTATGTATACTAATAATATCTTGAGATAATACGGAGCAAATATATATATGTAAATCGATTGAGAGAGTTTAGAGAAAACTATTTTCAAGTTTCTATGAAATAATGAAACCTATTGAATTCTATTTATAATAGATTTTTGAATTATTAAAGTGAATTATTAAAGTATGAATTATTAAAGTGAATTATTAAAGTATGAATTATTAAAGTGAATTATTAAAGTATGAATTATTAAAGTGAATTATTAAAGTATGAATTATTAAAGTGAATTATTAAAGTATGAATTATTAAAGTTAAAGTAAAGTAAAAATAAAGTAAAGGTAAAGTTTAAGTATAGTAAAAGTATAAAACTATGTGCGTATAATACGCGTATAATATATATAATATTAATTTAAATCGTTATATATATTTAATAAAATAAAATATAAATATCGTTATCTTTATCATACTAGTTAAGTAATGAGTTGTCAAAAGTGGTTCTAGATATTTATAAAAGTTATATACTTTTTAATAATAAAGTTATTTTTAAACTGAAAACGTTTTTGTACGTTTGAAACTAAATAGATCAATCGAGTCTTTATGAGATTCAATCTTCCACTATCCTTTGTCTAGTTCTCAATGATTGACAATTTGTTCATATTTATAAATCACTTTACCATTTTCCGAATATTGTTAAAATGAAAAGATTTCTCAAATCAACGTGGGCCTTTCAACAGAGACTTGTAATCATAATTTAATATATCTGATAATTCAATCATTTGATCTTATCTTCTAATTCCATTGATAAACATTTTGAAACAGATACAATCATATAAAGTATTTAATCTAATATTTTGTTTACGTTTCAAGTTATAATATATATACACATATACATATATAATCATATTCGTTTAATGGTTCGTGAATCGTTGGAACTTGGTCGAGGTTGAATGAATGTATGAACATAGTTTAAAATTCTTGAAATTTAACTTAACAAATATTGCTTATCGTGTCGGAAACATATAAAGATTAAAGTTTAAATTTGGTTGGAAATTTCCGGGTTGTCACAGTACCTACCCGTTAAAGAAATTTCGTCCCAAAATTTGAGTGGAAAGGTCGTGAATGATAATAAGTATGTTTTCATGATGCACACGGGCTGAAAATTAGAGTTTTATCATCAGCGAATAATTTGGATAAACAATCCATTTATATGAAGAGTACGAATGAAGCTAACATAGAAGAGTGAAATGAGTAAGTGTAGATTCATCTTATCATTTGACGTAGATATGATTGATTCCCAGATTTTAAGGGATTTGAAGAAAATCTTCTTAATAAGATTTGACTCTCCGGTAATCAAGGGAATTAGGATCCGCTTTAAATGCGATCATCCATTTTAATTGTTCTGTCAGAGATTTTCTTATAAATTCACCTCCTTCGTTTCCTTACAACTCACACCATCTGTTGATGTGTTTTATGCAAGTCCCTAGACATCTACCCACGTCCATTGCAGGTACAACAGTTTACAGGCCACCATGATTGCTCGTTATTATCCTATCCGTGTTTGTATGTGGTTACAGGAACTGCAGGAACGAGATTTAGATGTTTGACTATGTTAGACTTAGTCAGACGTACGAGTGAAGCCTCACTAGTACGGCTGACAGGCTCATAAGCATGGTTGATGCTGAGCTAAGTCACAATTACAACATAAATGATAAGACACGAGTGAGTGATCACCCGTACGGTTGATGAAGCCAACTCGTGCGTGTGATGAATGAATCATATGGGTGTGTCAACAGCAGGGGTATATAAAGTCTTATGTTCTTCATTTTAGGTTAAGCCTCTCATTTGTTACACACACTCAGATCTAGTGAGCTCCTTCGATTCTCTCTCAGTCCAAATCACCCAGGTGGTGAATAATAGCTCTAGGTGTTGATCTAATCACACTTGATTTAGTTGTGGTTTGACTAAATTAATCAAAAAAAAACTTAACCTATTCACTAGAGGGTTTGATTCACTTATTCTGCCATTGTGTGAGTTAAATCTGTTGATTTCTAAGTTCCTAGTCATGTTTCATCACCTTCTATTCTTTCCCCCTCAACTCATATTTTAAAGTATTCATCAATATGCTCCATCCAGTTCTGATTCTCGATATACTTCTAACTTTCATATCGGTCATTCTTCTTTTTTTCATCTACCGCCAGAAGAATCTATTTACTTCTACTATACTCTTGGGTTTATAGTGTTTCTAGTTCTACCGTGTCTTTATATTGCTATATGCATCGATATATATGGTTTATAATTTCTGGTTTGTCGTTGGGCTTTATATGTTCCCTTATATTTCAAAGTCTCTGCTTCTGTCTTCTATAATCATTATCATTCATAGTTAATGCTCTCTTTTATTTGCTGCAATTTATACCCCAATTTCTATTTTGGAGTTTTGTCCTTTCGTTTCTTCTTCTTGCGATTAAGCACCGCTTGTAATGGTCCAGAATTCACAGATATGAATTTCGAAATGAACATTGTTAATGTTCTAGGAAGGAAATTGTGATGGCACGATCTTGACTTGTCAAATTACTAAAATACCTTGGAAAAAGTCGAATCATCAAGAAATATTTTCTTGATATTTTAGAGGTTAAATAGAATACAAGAGTCGTATAACATGGCACATGATGATGTTATGATCTGTGAATCATCACGTTCCATTTAGAAACTCAGCATGACTTACTGTAATATAATCACATTGATCAAGTGTTATTATATTATACTAATTCATGCTTCAGTTCCCAACACTACTTCAAAATATTCCTATTTTAAACTTGAATGTTTCAGAATTTAGAAACTAAAATAGTTTCTTTTATGATGTAATACAGATAGCGCGAAGAGGTAAATGATTTCAAATAAGAAAAATTAAGAAAATATCTTTAGAAATATGGAGGATATTTATAATGAAAGATATGATGATATTTTAGAATTTCTAATATCAGATGATGATAAAGAATATTGTCCGCAAGGGTTTAGAGTCAGGAGCAAGGTATTCGTTAATGACTTCAGCAGATACTGAATTATTTGGATCCTTTGAAGTCAGGTTCAGTCTTTGTAATTTGTCCACAGCCTCCTTCCTACTTTGCTCAATCCGTTTTCCAGTTCCAAGACTTCTCTTTTTCTGCGCTTTGCCAGCACACCTATTCATTATCATCAAACTTTTACTGTTAAGGTCGTTTATAGTTTTTTTTGCTGCTTCATCAGTATTTTTCCATTTTCGGAGAACCAATTCGTAGTTCGAAGTGTTTTTCAGAATCTTCACATTCAAATTAAGTCCAGAAGATAGACGTTATATATACACATATAACTGTTGGCGTAGACATGCTGCGAGATTTCAAAATACTGATTGCTAATTCCCAATGATTCGTATGGAAATTCTCATTTAGATGGGAGAGCTTGTGCTTCCGCCCATTTAGATACATAATCAATGGCTACGAGAATATAGAGATTATTATGAGATTTTGGAAATGGACCCATAAAGTCAATACCCCAAATGTCAAATACTTCACATACTTGGATGACATTTTGTGTCATTTCATCACGTTGACTTATTTTTCCGGCTCTTTGACAAGCATCACAGGATTTGCAAAGAAGGTGTGCGTCTTTGTAAATTTTAGGCCAATAGAATCCAGCATCATAAACTTTTCTTGCTGTTAGTTGAGGCCCATAATGCCCTCCTGTTGGTCCTGTGTGACAATGGTTTAATATTTTACTAGCTTCATCTCCAAATACACATCGGCGTATTATTCCATCGGGACAACTTTTAAACAGGTGTGGATCTTCCCAAAAATAGTGTTTTATATCACTGAAGAATTTCTTTCGTCTTTGGTGTGATAATCCTTTTTCAAGGAATCCACATGCTAAATAGTTTGCATAGTCTGCAAACCATGGAATTTCTTTATAATCTATCTTCAATAGATATTCATCAGGAAAGTTGTCTTGTATGGCCGATTCATTTAGAACTTCTAATTCGGGATTTTCAAGACGAGAAAGATGATCAGCGGCGAGATTTTCTGCTCCTCTTTTATCTCGGATTTCAATATCAAACTCTTGTAAGAGTAAGATCCAACGGATTAATCTTGGTTTAGCATCTTGTTTTGAAAATAGGTATCTGAGAGCAGAATGGTCGGTATAGACCACCGTTTTTGCTAGAACGAGATATGATCGAAATTTGTCAAAAGCAAAGACAATAGCAAGGAGTTCTTTTTCAGTAGTTGTATAGTTCGTTTGTGCTCCTTGTAACGTCTTACTAGCATAATATATAGGTTGAAATCGTTTTTCAATCCTTTGTCCTAAAACGGCTCCCATTGCAAAATCACTTGCATCGCGCATTAGTTCAAATGGTAGATTCCAATTTGGTGTTATCATGATTGGCGCATTAGTGAGTTTCTCTTTAAGAATATTAAAAGATTTGATACACTCATCTGAAAAGATGAATGGAGCATCCTTTTCTAGGAGTTTATTCATAGGAGTGGCAATTTTAGAGAAATCTTTTATGAAACGTCGATAAAAACCGGCATGCCCTAGAAAACTCCTAACTCCTCTAACATTGGTGGGATGTGGAAGTTTAGCAATTACATCTACTTTAGCTCTATCCACTTCAATTCCTTCTTTTGAAATTTTATGTCCAAGAACGATGCCTTCTTTAACCATGAAATGGCATTTCTCCCAATTAAGTACTAGATTTGATTGTTCGCATCTAATAAGCATTCGTTCCAGATTAACTAGACATGATTCAAATGTATCACCGAAGACTGAAAAGTCATCCATGAAAACTTCCATGCATTCTTCTATCATGTCATGAAAAATTGCCATCATACACCTTTGAAAGGTTGCAGGGGCATTGCAAAGTCCAAATGGCATGCGTTTGTAAGCAAAAGTACCATAAGGGCACGTGAATGTGGTTTTCTCTTGATCTTCGGGTGCTATTGGAATTTGAAAATATCCGGAAAATCCATCTAGAAAACAATAGTAACTATTTCAGGCTAATCTTTCCAACATTTGATCAATGAAAGGTAAGGGAAAGTGATCTTTTCTGGTGGCGTCATTTAATTTTCTATAATCAATACATACACGCCATCCTGTTACAGTCCTAGTAGGAATAAGCTCATTTTTCTCATTTGTAATGACAGTCATGCCACCCTTCTTAGGCACGCATTGAACTGGGCTTACCCATGGACTATCAGAAATTGGATAAATTAGACCTGCGTCTAGCAGTTTAATAATCTCTTTCTTAACTACATCTTGCATATTAGGATTTAGTCTTTGTTGGCGTTGCACATACGTTTTATGACCTTCTTCCATAAGGATTTTATGTGTGCAATACGAAGGACTTATTCCTTTAATATCATGAATCTTCCATGCAATGGCTGGTTTATGAGCTTTCAACACAGAAATGAGTTGTGATTTCTCATTTTCAGTAAGAGAAGACGATATTATTACAGGTAATTCAGATTCACCATGTAAATAAGCGTATTCCAAATGGTTTGGAAGTGGCTTTAACTCTAATTTCGGAGGTTCTTCTATCGATGATTTGTATCGATATCTGTCTTCTTCTTTTAGCATTTGAATTTCTTCTGTTGTTGGTTCATATCCATTAGCTATAAGTGTAGCTAACATTTCAGCTTCATCAATTGGTTCATTACCTTCTCCTAAAGGACATTCTCCTGTTCCTTGTAATTCTAGAAATTCTTCTAATAATTCTGCATGTGCATCTATAGTTTGAATATAATAACATGTATCATCTGCAGATTGTGGTTGTTGCATTGCTCTATCAACTGAAAAGGTAACACTCTCATCCTCTATACTTAGGGTCAATTTCTTACCGAACACGTCTATCATTGCTTTAGCCGTGTTTAAGAATGGTCTTCCTAATATGAGAGGAACTTGAGAATCTTCTTCCATGTCCAGAACAACAAAATCTACTGGAAATACTAAAGTACCAACTTTAACTAGCATGTTCTCCATTATCCCTCTAGGATATTTTATTGATCTATCGGCTAGTTGTATGCTTATTCTTGTTGGTTTCAATTCTCCAAGGTCTAGTTTAGTGTATAGTGAATACGGCATTAGATTTATACTAGCACCTAAGTCTGCCAATGCTTCTATTAAACTAAGACTACCCAGAAAACATGGAATTGTGAAACTTCCTGGATCAGATAATTTTTCTGATATCTTATTTAACAGCACTGCTGAACAATTAGCATTCATAGTAACAGCCGAGAGTTCTTCCATTTTCTTTCTATTTGAAATTAGATCTTTCAAGAATTTAGCATATCTAGGCATTCCTGAAATCACATCAATGAAAGGAAGATTTACATTTATCTGTTTAAACATATCCAAGAATTTGGATTGCTCGGCTTCAAGTTTCTCTTTCTTCATTTTACTCGGGTAAGGAAGTGGTGGTTGGTATGGTTTAACATAAGGTTTAGCCTTAACTGTGTTATCTTCATTAACCTTTTCAACTACCGGTTCTTTTTCCTTATCTTGATTAGGTTGTGGTTCTTGTGGAGTAGGAATAGCTTCATCAGAAGTTACAGGTATTTCAGGTGGTTTAAGTGTTGTACCACTTCTTGTGGTAATGGCTTTAGCTGTTTCATTCCGGGGGTTAGCGTTTGTATCACTAGGTAAACTTCCCGGTTTTCTTTCACCTATTAACCTTGCTAGGTTACTTACTTCTTGTTCCAGATTTTGAATAGACGCTTGTTGATTTCTAAATGCTTGAGCATTTTGTTCATTAGTTTGTTTCTGAGATGTGAAAAACTGCGTTTGAGTTTCAACTAGCTTCGTCATCATATCTTCTAAATTCGGCTTTTTATCATCGGTTTGTTGTGGTGGTCTGTTTTGAAAATTAGGTCTTTGCTGATTGTAAGTATTATTGGATACTTGTTGATTGCTAGGACCTTGTTGGTTGTTGTATGGAATATTTCTGTTATAATTCTGGTTTTGATTGTAAATCGGTCTTGGCGGTTGATAATTATTCTGATAATTATTTCCAGGCCTTTGGTTTATGTATGAAATATTCTCTCTTTGTTCCATTGTTAATTCAATACTGAGACAATCTTTTGTCAAATGTGGTCCTCCACACTGCTCACAACTAATTCGTATTGAGTGAATATCTTTAGTCATCTTTTCCATTCGTCTCTCGACAGCATCTATCTTTGCGGAAATGGAATCTAAGTCATGGCTAGAATCGGATCTAGCTGCTTTAGATGATCTAACGATATCTTTTTCTTGGTGCCACTCATGTGAGTGGGAATCAGTGTTATCAATAATTTTGTAAGCATCAGTTTCGGTTTTCTTCATAATAGAACCACCAGCTGCTATATCTATGTCTTTTCTTGTAGTGATGTCGCATCCTTGGTAAAATATTTGTACTATTTGACAGGTGTCTAAACCATGTTGCGGACATCCTCTTAATAACTTTCCATATCTTGTCCATGCCTCATATAGAGTTTCATTCGGCTTCTGTGTAAACGTAACAATTTCTTCTTGAAGTCTTACGGCTTTAGATGCAGGAAAAAATTGTTTAAGAAATTTTTCAACTAAAACGTCCCATGTATCAATCGCCCCTTCAGGTAACGATTCCAACCAATCTTTGGCTTCTCCCTTTAAAGTCCAGGGAAATAACATGAGATATATCTGTTCATCCTCCACTTCTCGGATTTTAAATAGTGTGCAGATCCTATTAAAGGTACGTAAATGTTCATTTGGATCTTCCTTCGGCGCACCACTAAATTGGCATTGATTAGTCACCATGTGTAGAATTTGTCCTTTGATTTCATAATCTGGCGCATTAATGTCTGGATGAGTAATTGCATGACCTTGGCCAGTGCGTTTAGCTCTCATTCGGTCTTCCATACTTAAAGGTTCCAGATTCTCCATAATTGAATTTGTTGAATCGGAATCACTAGAGGATTCTGATTTAATGGTTCGTTCCTCAATAATCTCTGTTTGAATGATTGGTGGTTCCGGAGGAAAGTTTAGTGGTTCAGGATCTACGAATCGTTCCTGAATATTCTCCGGATTCTCAATTGTGAGGTCGGGTTCAAAAAATGGATTATCGGAAATTTGAACTGAAGTACTTGGTCGACTGGATGACGATTCTAAAGAGAAATCAACGGCAGTAATATTTGCTAAATGTCTTGATCTAGTTACAGGTGGTGAACGTACAAAAGGTGGTGAACGTCTTGCTCGGTGCATTCACTGAATATCCTATTAGTTTTAAAAAGGAAAGAAAAATTATAATAAGTTATCCAATCAATAGACTTTTCTGATTTTGCCCACGTTTCGAATAGCCAAAAGATGCAGCAGAGGGGCAGGATTCGTTTGGTCTCAATATAATTGAGGACTGTTTGGCTCCAATAACCCGGTCCACGTACAAATCCAACTATTACTACGAACCAGAAAATTTTGATGTCTATCAATTTAACCACTTAAAATAAATTTTCGTAATTTTAAGAAAATTAGATAAGAAGTAGAATAAAAATCTATGTCCTAAAACTAGAATAGCGAGAAATAAGAAAGAAAAAGAGTTCGTCGGAAAAAGATCGAAAAAGAAAAATGGTTGAAAAATAAAAGGTGACGGAAAAATAAAAGAAACTTAAAAAACTTAAAAATACTTGACTAACCTAACCTTATTACTACAACTAACTTAAAATTATAATCGCAAATTGAGATTACTAATTGGAATGATAATTGATACATAGGTATAAGGCGTCTAAAAATATTAAAGCTTACAAGAAAAACTATATCTCAAATGGAAATAACTTAAAAAGAAACTAAAACTTAAAAAGGCGTCGCAAAATTCTAAAGTACCTAAATCTTAGTCTAAAGAAAAAGCACTTAAGGAATTCTACGGCTAAGTCTAAAAATCTAGAAGTAAAAATAACTATTGCAAAAACTAAGTTTAAAACTAAATATGAGCGAAAAATACAAAAGTTACGCTAAAACGATTAAAAAGGGACAAAATATAAAAATACACAAAAAGTTATAAAAATTACAATTTTTATAAAAATATTATTTTTATATTAATTATTTTATAAAACTATTAATTTTACAATTTAATTAAACTAATTTAACTAAAATATAAATTAAATAAAATGTAAAACTTTAAAATAAAACTAATTATAATAATAATAATAATTAGGGTTAATAATTATAATAATTAATAATTACTCGTAATAAATGCAGAATTAGGGTTCTGTCGCGTGTCAGAGTATCTCCGCGACTTGCGGTATTTCAAGCAGTAAATCCCGCGAGTCGCGGGGTCTAAATATTCAACCCTGGAACAGTTTAAAACTGACGCGTTTTTTTTTTATATTTTCTGTTTTATATTTTATGTTTAAATCAAAATATTTGTATAAAAAAAAACTTATATTTAAAAACTTAAATAAAAATAGAACTTCTTTATAAATTTAAAAATATCTTAAAAATAGATTTATATATATAAAAATATTTTTTTTATGTTTTAAATAAAAACAAAATACTTAAATAAAACTTATATAAACATAAAGAAACTTTATAAAACTTAAATATTTAACAAAATCTTAAAAATACTTATATATATATATATATATATTTTTTATATTTTCGAATATTTAAAAACGTATTTTTATAAAAACGGATTTTAATAAAAGTAAACTAAATTTTTTTTTTTTTATATTAGCGTTGCGCTTCCGGCGTTTAAGAGTTCCCCGGCAGCGGCGCCAAAAATACTTGATGTTTTAGCAGAGTAGTATATAAAATAGCTTATATTTTTACAGGAAATACTATTAAATACGATACAATTTTACACAAGATATTTATTTATTTAGAGAATGGATATACTTAAACCTTGCTACAACACTTATAGGCAGTGTACCTAATCGTACAGTAGTGTAGTTTTTAGTAAGTCCGGTTCGTTCCACGGGGAAATCTTTAAACAAAGCTTAACGCTATATTAGTTTACTTTTATAAAAATACAAATATATATATAAGTAATATTATTATTATAAAGGGGGGTTTTTTACCGTTTAATGACCGGTTTGTCGATTTTAAAACTTTAGTTGCAGTTAAAACCAAATGTAAAATATTAAAAATAAATACAAGATTTAAATTAAAGCGTAAAGTAAATAACGATAATGAAATTGCGAATAATAAAAGTGCGATAAAATAAACTTGCGATAATTAAAAAGTACGGTAATTAAAAGTGCAATTAAATACAATAACAATAAAGGAAATTAAATATGAAATAAAAGAATTATGCTTATTTAAACTTCCGTAATCATGATGTTTGACGTGTTGATTTTAGTTTTATGCCCATGGGTTAATTGTCCTTTGTCCTGGATTATTTAATATGTCCGTCTGGTTTTTGTCCATAACAGTCCATCAGTCATAAATATAAAGTGCGAGTATCCTCGTCAAATTATCCTTATACCCGAAGTTAAATATTCCAACTAATTGGGGACTTAAACTGTAACAAGATTTTAATACTTTGTTTAATAATTACACCAGGATGTCGACTGAGTGTAACCCAAGGTTTTAATATTTTGTTATCAATTATACCAAGTGTCCTTATACATAATTTCACCCCTGTTTTAATTATTCTAGTGGCTATTAATCCATTCCCGTGTCCGGTTAAATGAACGATTATTCGTACATATAAATACCCCGCCCATTGTGTCCGATCGAGTGTATATGGTAATTTATAGGGACGCCCAATTGTAAATCTTTATATTAACATTAACAAACTATCATTTAGTTAAACAAATATAAAGCCCATTAATAGCCCATAGTCTAATTTCCACAAGTGTCGTTCTTTTGTCCAAACCACAATTATGGTACAAAGCCCAGTTACCCAATTTTAGTAATTAGCCCAACATCATGATTACTTCGGATTAAATAAACATAATAATAACTTAGCTACGAGACATTAAATTAAAAAGGTTGAACATAACTTACAATGATTAAAAATAGCGTAGCGTTACACGGACAGAATTTCGACTTACACCCTTACAACATTCGCTAACATACCCTTATTATTAGGATTTAAAATTAAAATTAAAATTAAAATATAAATTATATATATATATTTTTACGTATATATTGAAAGAGAGATAGATTAAGAGTGTTAAAAATGATCAGAATTCGGTTGGCTTTATAGGGACTTTCAGAATTTGGGCCTCCACGACTCGCGGCCCTTTTGGCCTTCAAACTCCGCGAGTCGCGGAGTTTGTAAATACAGCTCACACAAGTTTGGCTCTTTGTTTACCGACGGTTTTATAAATAAATATAATATATTAAATAATTATAAGAATTATTTAAATATTATATTATATTTATGTGCATAGTTGACTTGTAATTTTTAGTCCGTTGCATCGAGCGTTGAGAGTTGACTCTGGTCCCGGTTCCGGATTTTCGAACGTCCTTGCGTACAATTTAATATCTTGTACTTTGCGTTTTGAATTTTGTACTCTTGTAATTTCGAGACGTTTCTTATCAATAATTGGAACCTCTTTGATTGTATTTTGTACTTTTGAGATTTTTGGTCGTTTGCGTCTTCAATTCGTCGAATCTGTCTTTTGTCTTCACCTTTTATTATTTAAACGAATATCACTTGTAAATAGAACAATTGCAACTAAAAGCTTGTCTTTCTTGAGGAATAATGCTATGAAATATATGTTCGTTTTTAGCATTATCAGGTATCTTATTTTGTTTAAGTCTCTTAACCTCACGATCCATTATTTCGACGAGTTCTTCAATGAATTGAAGTTTTTCATTGATTTGGATTTCGTCCAACGGAATAGTGAGATCTTCTTTAGCAAAATATTTCTTCAAATTTGAGACGTGGAAAGTGTTATGTACAGCCGCGAGTTGTTGAGGTAGCTCCAGTTGGTAAGCTACTGGTCCGACACGATCTATAATCTTGAATGGTCCAATGTACCTTGGATTTAGTTTCCCCCGTTTACCAAATCGAACAACGCCTTTCCAAGGTGAAACCTTAAGCATGACCATTTCTCCAATTTCAAACTCTATAACTTTTCTTTTACTGTCCGCGTAGCTCTTTTGTCGACTCTGGGCGGTTTTCAATCTTTGTTGAATTTGAATGATTTTCTCGGTAGTTTCTTGTATTATCTCTGGACCCGTAATCTGTCTATCCCCCACTTCACTCCAACAAATCGGAGACCTGCACTTTCTACCATAAAGTGCTTCAAACGGCGCCATCTCAATGCTTGAATGGTAGCTGTTGTTGTAGGAAAATTCTGCTAACGGTAGATGTCGATCCCAACTGTTTCCGAAATCAATAACACAAGCTCGTAGCATGTCTTCAAGCGTTTGTATCGTCCTTTCGCTCTGTCCATCAGTTTGTGGATGATAGGCAGTACTCATGTCTAGACAAGTTCCCAATGCTTGCTGTAATATCTGCCAGAATCTTGAAATAAATCTGCCATCCCTATCAGAGATAATAGAGATTGGTATTCCATGTCTGGAGACGATTTCCTTTAAATACAGTCGTGCTAACTTCTCCATCTTGTCATCTTCTCTTATTGGCAGGAAGTGTGCTGACTTGGTGAGATGATCAACTATTACCCAAATAGTATCATAACCACTTGCAGTCCTTGGCAATTTAGTAATGAAATCCATGGTAATGTTTTCCCATTTCCATTCCGGGATTTCAGGTTGTTGTAGTAGACCTGATGGTTTCTGATGTTCAGCTTTGACCTTAGAACACGTCAAACATTCTCCTACATATTTAGCAATATCGGCTTACATACCTGGCCACCAAAAATGTTTCTTAAGATCCTTGTACATCTTCCCCGTTCCAGGATGTATTGAGTATCTGATTTTATGAGCTTCTCTAAGTACCATTTCTCTCATATCTCTAAATTTTGGTACCCAAATTCTTTCAGCCCTATACCGGGTTCCGTCTTCCCGAATATTAAGATGCTTCTCCGATCCTTTGGGTATTTCATCCTTTAAATTTCCCTCTTTTAAAACTCCTTGTCGCGCCTCCTTTATTTGAGTAGTAAGGTTAGTGTGAATCATTATATTCATAGATTTTACTCGAATGGGTTCTCTGTCCTTTCTGCTCAAGGTGTCGGCTACGACATTTGCCTTCCCCGGGTGGTAACGAATCTCAAAGTCGTAATAATTCAACAATTCAATCCACCTACGCTGCCTCATATTCAGTTGTTTCTGATTAAATATGTGTTGAAGACTTTTGTGGTCGGTATATATAATACTTTTGACCCCATATAAGTAGTGCCTCCAAGTCTTTAATGCAAAAACAACCGCGCCTAATTCCAAATCATGCGTCGTATAATTTTGCTCGTGAATCTTCAATTGTCTAGACGCATAAGCAATCACCTTCGTCCGTTGCATTAATACACAACCGAGACCTTGCTTTGATGCGTCACAATAAATCACAAAATCATCATTCCCTTCAGGCAATGACAATATAGGTGCCGTAGTTAGCTTTTTCTTCAATAATTGAAACGCCTTCTCTTGTTCATCCTTCCATTCAAATTTCTTCCCTTTATGCGTTAATGCAGTCAAGGGTTTTGCTATTTTGGAGAAATCTTGGATGAATCTTCTGTAGTAACCAGTCAATCCTAAAAATTGACGTATATGCTTCGGAGTTTTTGGGGTTTCCCACTTTTCAACGGTTTCGATCTTTGCCGAGTCCACCTGGATACCTTCTTTGTTCACTATGTGATCGAGGAATTGAACTTCTTCCAACCAAAATGCACACTTTGAAAACTTAGCGTACAGTTTTTCTTTCCTCAATACTTCTAGCACTTTTCTCAAATGTTCTTCGTGCTCTTGATCATTCTTTGAGTAAATAAGTATGTCATCGATGAAAACAATGACAAACTTGTCAAGATATGGCCCACACACTCGGTTCATAAGGTCTATGAACACAGCTGGTGCGTTAGTCAATCCAAACGGCATAACCATAAACTCGTAATGACCATAACGCGTCCTAAAAGCAGTTTTTGGAATATCATCCTCCTTTACTCGCATTTGATGATATCCAGAACGTAAATCGATCTTCGAATAAACCGACGAGCCTTGTAGTTGATCAAATAAGTCGTCAATTCTCGGCAGTGGATAACGGTTTTTGATGGTAAGTTTGTTCAACTCTCTGTAGTCAATATATAACCTAAATGTACCATCCTTCTTCTTGACAAACAAAACAGGAGCTCCCCATGGTGATGTGCTTGGTCGAATGAAACCACGTTCTAATAGTTCTTGCAGTTGGCTTTGCAGTTCTTTCATCTCGCTGGGTACGAGTCTATAAGGAGCACGAGCTATTGGTGCAGCTCCTGGTACAAGATCTATTTGAAATTCAACAGATCGATGTGGAGGTAGTCCCGGTAATTCTTTCGAAAATACATCGGGAAATTTTTTTGCTGCGGGAACATCATTGATGCTCTTTTCTTTAGTTTGTACTTTCTCGATGTGTGCTAGAACAGCATAGCAACCTTTTCTTATTAGTTTTTGTGCCTTCAAATTACTAATAAGATGTAGCCTCATGTTGCCCTTTTCTCCGTACACCATTAAGGGTTCTCCTTCTTCTCGTACAATGCAAATTGCATTTTTATAACATACGATCTCTGCTTTCACCTTCTTCAGCCAGTCCATGCCAACTATTACATCAAAACTCCCTAACTCTACTGGAATCAAATCAATCTTAAATATTTCGCTACCCAGTTTAATTTCTCGATTCCGGCATATATTATCTGCTGAAATTAATTTACCGTTTGCTAATTCGAGTAAAAATTTACTATCCAACGGCGTCAATGGACAACTTAATTTAGCACAAAAATCTCTACTCATATAGCTTCTATCCGCACCCGAATCAAAAAAAAACGTAAGCAGATTTATTGTCAATAAGAAACGTACCCGTAACAAGCTTCGGGTCTTCCTGTGCCTCTGCCGCATTAATATTGAAAACTCTTCCGCGGCCTTGTCCATTCGTGTTCTCCTGGTTCGGGCAATTTCTAATAATGTAGCCCAATTTTCCACATTTATAACAAACTACATTAGCATAACTTGCTCCGACACTACTTGCTCCGCCATTACTCATTCTGACACCATTTGTTCCTTTCGTTCTGTTAACCCCTGGTCCGTAGACCTCACACTTCACCGCGTTATGACCATTTCTTTTACACTTGTTGCAAAATTTGGTGCAGAACCCCGAGTGATACTTTTCACACCTTTGGCATAGCTGCTTCTGATTGTTGTTGTTGTTGCGGTTGTTATTGTTGTTGGGATGATTGTTGTAGTTGCTGTTGTTGTTGTTGTTGGGCCGTTTATTGTAGTTGCGATTGATGTTGCGATTGTTGGGATAATTGTTGCGATTATTATTGTAATTGCTGTTGTTGTTGTATTGGTGATTCGTATCACCGTTTTCCTCCCACTTTCTTTTGACTTGCTTCACATTGGCCTCTTCAGGCGTCTGTTCTTTAATTCTTTCCTCAATCTGGTTCACTAGTTTGTGAGCCATTCTACATGCCTGTTGTATGGAGGCGGGCTCGTGTGAACTTATATCTTCTTGGATTCTTTCCGGTAATCCTTTCATAAATGCGTCGATCTTCTCTTCCTCATCTTCGAATGCTCCTGGACACAATAGGCACAATTCTGTGAATTGTCTTTCGTACGTGGTAATATCAAATCCTTGGGTTCGCAACCCTCTAAGTTCTGTCTTGAGCTTATTGACCTCAGTTCTGGGACAGTACTTCTCGTTCATCAAGTGCTTGAATGCTGACCACGGTAGTGCGTACGCATCATCTTGTCCCACTTGCTCTAGATAGGTATTCCACCATGTTAACACAGAACCTGTGAAGGTATGCGTAGCGTACTTCACTTTGTCCTCTTCAGTACACTTACTTATGGCAAACACCGATTCGACCTTCTCGGTCCACTGTTTCAATTCGATCGCTCCTTCGGTTCCATCAAATTCCAAAGGTTTGCAGGCAGTGAATTCTTTGTAGGTGCATCCTACACGATTTCCTGTACTGCTAGATCCAAGGTTATTGTTGGTATGTAGCACAGCCTGTACTGCGGCTATGTTTGAAGCTAGAAAAGTACGGAATTCCTCTTCATTCATATTCACGGTGTGTCGAGTAGTCGGTGCCATTTCCTTCAAAATAGTCAAATGGAACAAGTTAATCATACAGAATATTAAGAGTAGTTAATAGTATTTCGTAGCATAATATGAACTCATTTATAAAAGCTTTTTCTTCATAATAGCGTTTTATAAGTTTAAATTCGGGTAGTACCTACCCGTTAAGTTCATACTTACTAGCTAATATACAATTCAACTACTACAATTCTATATGAAAAACTGATTATAATAATATTTCGCGTTCAAACTTTTATACAATATTTTACAAACTTACAATACCGCTTATTTTACATAAAGCATTAAATATAGCACACAATAACTTTGATACAAGATAGTTGTGAAGATAATTCTAGCTAGTACACAAGTCGTTCAGCAAAGGCAATAAAGACACGTAATTCATACGTCCAGAAACAAGTCATGCATTCTAGTTTTACTAGGACTACTTCCCATCCTTGGTCTTGTGGAACATAATCGTTATGGCCGTTGATAAGACAGCGTGTTGTAACATCGTCAAAGGGACGAGGGTTACGTAATGACCAACAGTCTCGTAATAACCTAAAAACCTCATTTCTTACCCCAATTACCGACTCCGTCACTTGTGGGAACGTTTTGTTTAATAGTTGTAGCCCGATGTTTTTTTTCTCACTTTGGTGAGAAGCGAATATTACTAACCCGTAAGCATGCTTCTTTATATTGCATGTTAGCTACTTTTTCTAAATCATGAAGTCCTATATTCGGATACATTGAGTCAAAATAATTTCTTAACCCGTTGCGTAAAATAGCATTTGGGTTCCCCGCAATATATGAGTCAAAGTAAACACATCGTAACTTATGGGTTTCCCAATATGATATCCCCCATCTTTCAAACAAAAGTCTCTTATAAACCAAGACATTCTTGGAACGTTCTTTGAATGTCTTACAAACTGATTTCGCCGTAAATAGTTGTGCCGAAGAATTCTGACCGACTCTAGACAAGATTTCATCAATCATGTCTCCGGGTAGGTCTCTTAAAATATTGGGTTGTCTATCCATTTTGTGTTTTTATACTGTAAAATAGACAAGAGTTAGATTCATAAAAAAAATACTTATTAATACAAGCAATTTTTACATATATCATCAAGCATAAGCACACTATATTACATATATTACACCACACGAATACAACTATCTTATTCCGACTCGCTCGTTTCTTCTTCTTCGGTTTTGGTTCGTTTTGCCAAGTTTCTAGGGATATATGATGTTCCCCTAATACGAGCTGTCGTTTTCCACAACGGTTTAGAAAAACCTGGTGGTTTAGAGGTTCCCGGGTCATTGTTACAACTTAAGGGCTTCGGGGGTTGACGATACATATAAAGTTCATCGGGGTTGGAATTAGATTTCTCTATTTTTATGCCCTTTCCCTTATTATTTTCTTTTATCTTTTTAAATTCAGTTGGGGTAATTTCTATAACATCATCGGAATTCTCGTCGGAATCCGATTCATCGGAGAATTGGTAATCCTTCCAATATTTTGCTTCCTTGGCGGAAACACCATTGACCATAATTAACCTTGGTCGGTTGGTTGAGGATTTTCTTTTACTTAACCGTTTTATTATTTCCCCCACCGGTTCTATTTCCTCCTCCAGTTCCTCATCTTCCGGTTCTGATTCTTCTTCCGGTTCTGATTCTTCTTCCGGTTCTTCTTCGGGAACTTGTGAATCAGTCCAATATATATTTGACTCTTCGTTATTATTAGGTGAGTCAATGGAATTTGTGCTAGAGGTAGACATCTATCACACAATATCAAACATGTTAAGAGATTAATATATCACATAATATATACATGTTAATAATATATAGTTTCCAACAAAAATGTTAAGCAATCATTCTTAAAGAAAACACGGTCGAAGTCCAGACTCACTAATGCATCCTAACAAACTCGATAAGACACACTAATGCAAATTTTCCGGTTCTCTAAGACCAACGCTCGGATACCAACTGAAATGTTCCGTTCTTATTGATTAAAAACGTTCCATATTAATTGATTTCGTTGCGAGGTTTTGACCTCTATATGAGACGTTTTTCAAAGACTGCATTCATTTTTAAAACAAACCATAACCTTTATTTCATAAATAAAGGTTTAAAAAGCTTTACGTAGATTATCAAATAATGATAATCTAAAATATCATGTTTACACACGACCATTACATAATGGTTTACAATACAAATATGTTACATCGAAATCAGTTTCTTGAATGTAGTTTTTACACAATATCATACAAACATGGACTCCAAATCTTGTCCTTATTTTAGTATGCAACAGCGGAAGCTCTTAGTATTCACCTGAGAATAAACATGCTTTAAACGTCAACAAAAATGTTGGTGAGTTATAGGTTTAACCTATATATATCAAATCGTAACAATAGACCACAAGATTTCATATTTCAATACACATCCCATACATAGAGATAAAAATCATTTATATGGTGAACACCTGGTAATCGACATTAACAAGATGCATATATAAGAATATCCCCATCATTCCGGGACACCCTTCGGATATGATATAAATTTCGAAGTACTAAAGCATCCGGTACTTTGGATGGGGTTTGTTAGGTCCAATAGATCTATCTTTAGGATTCGCGTCAATTAGGGTGTCTGTTCCCTAATTCTTAGATTACCAGACTTAATAAAAAGGGGCATATTCGATTTCGATAATTCAACCATAGAATGTAGTTTCACGTACTTGTGTCTATTTTGTAAATCATTTATAAAACCTGCATGTATTCTCATCCCAAAAATATTAGATTTTAAAAGTGGGACTATAAGTCACTTTCACAGATTTTTACTTCGTCGGAAAGTAAGACTTGGCCACTGGTTGATTCATGAACCTATAACAATATATACATATATATCAAAGTATGTTCAAAATATATTTACAACACTTTTAATATATTTTGATGTTTTAAGTTTATTAAGTCAGATGTCCTCGTTAGTAACCTACAACTAGTTGTCCACAGTTAGATGTACAGAAATAAATTGTTAAATATTATCTTGAATCAATCCACGACCCAGTGTATACGTATCTCAGTATTGATCACAACTCAAACTATATATATTTTGGAATCAACCTCAACCCTGTATAGCTAACTCCAACATTCACATATAGAGTGTCTATGGTTGTTCCGTAATATATATATAGATGTGTCGACATGATAGGTCAAAACATTGTATACGTGTCTATGATATCTCAAGATTACATAATATACAATACAAGTTGATTAAGTTATGGTTGGAATAGATTTGTTACCAATTTTCACGTAGCTAAAATGAGAAAAATTATCCAATCTTGTTTTACCCATAACTTCTTCATTTTAAATCCGTTTTGAGTGAATCAAATTGCTATGATTTCATATTGAACTCTATTTTATGAATCTAAACAGAAAAAGTATAGGTTTATAGTCGGAAAAATAAATTACCAGTCATTTTTGTAAAGGGAGTCATTTCAGTCGAAAGAACGACGTCTAGATGACCATTTTAGAAAACATACTTCCACTTTGAGTTTAACCATAATTTTTGGATATAGTTTCACGTTCAAAATAAAAATCATTTTCCCAGAATAACAACTTTTAAATCAAAGTTTATCATAGTTTTTAATTAACTAACCCAAAACAGCCTACGGTGTTACTACGACGGCGTAAATCCGGTTTTACGGTGTTTTCGTGTTTCCAGGTTTTAAATCATTAAGTTAGCATATCATATAGATATAGAACATGTGTTTAGTTGATTTTAAAATTCAAGTTAGAAGGATTAACTTTTATTTGCGAACAAGTTTAGAATTAACTAAACTATGTTCTAGTGATTACAAGTTTAAACCTTCGAATAAGATAGCTTTATATGTATGAATCGAATGATGTTATGAACATCATTACTACCTCAAGTTCCTTGGATAAACCTACTGGAAATGAGAAAAATAGATCTAGCTTCAAAGGATCCTTGGATGGCTTGAAAGTTCTTGAAGCAGAATCATGACACGAAAACAATTTCAAGTAAGATTTCCACTCAAAATAAGATTGTTATAGTTATAGAAATTGAATTAAAGTTTGAATATGATTATTACCTTGTATTAGAAAGATAACCTACTTTAAGTAACAAAGGTTTCTTGATCTTGGATGATTACTTGGAATGGATTTAGAAAACTTGGAAGTAAACTTGCAATCTTGGAAGTATTCTTGATTTTATGAAACTAGAACTTTTGAAATTTATGAAGAACACTTAGAACTTGAAGATAGAACTTGAGAGAGATCAATTAGATGAAGAAAATTGAAGAATGAAAGTGTTTGTAGGTATTTTTGGTCGTTGGTGTATGGATTAGATATAAAGGATATGTAATTTTGTTTTCATGTAAATAAGTCATGAATGATTACTCATATTTTTGTAATTTTATGAGATATTTCATGCTAGTTGCCAAATGATGGTTCCCACATGTGTTAGGTGACTCACATGGGCTGCTAAGAGCTGACCATTGGAGTGTATATACCAATAGTACATACATCTAAAAGCTGTGTATTGTACGAGTACGAATACGGGTGCATACGAGTAGAATTGTTGATGAAACTGAACGAGGATGTAATTGTAAGCATTTTTGTTAAGTAGAAGTATTTTGATAAGTGTCTTGAAGTCTTTCAAAAGTGTATGAATACATATTAAAACACTACATGTATATACATTTTAACTGAGTCGTTAAGTCATCGTTAGTCGTTACATGTAAATGTTGTTTTGAAACCTTTAGGTTAACGATCTTGTTGAATGTTGTTAACCCATTGTTTATTATAACAAATGAGATGTTAAATTGTTATATTATCATGATATTATGATATATAATATATCTTAGTATGATATATATACAGTTAAATGTCGTTACAACGATAATCGTTACATATATGTCTCGTTTCGAAATCATTAAGTTAGTAGTCTTATTTTTACATATGTATTTCATTGTTAATACACTTAATAATATATTTACTTATAATTTAACATAATTAACCAAGTATATCAATATCTTAATATGATTCATATGTACCTAGTAAGACGTTGTTATAACGATAATCGTTATATATATATCGTTTTCGAGTTTCTTAAATTAATAGTCTCATTTTTATGTATATAACTCATTGTTAAAATACCTAATGAGATACATACTTATAATAAAATCATGTTAACTATATATATACCCATATATATGTCATCGTATAGTTTTTACAAGTTTTAACGTTCGTGAATCACCGGTCAACTTGGGTGGTCAATTGTCTATATGAAACCTATTTCAATTAATCAAGTCTTAACAAGTTTGATTGCTTAACATGTTGGAAACACTTAATCATGTAAATAACAATTTCATTTAATATATATATATATAAACATGGAAAAGTTTGGGTCACTACAAAGAACATCAATGATATTCCCGTCGCAAAAGAATTTCCCGATGTATTTCCAAAAGAATTACCGGGACTACCTCCACACCGATCCGTTGAATTTCAAATAGACCTTGTACCGGGAGCTGCACCAATAGCTCGTGCTCCATACAGACTCACACCTAGCGAAATGAAGGAACTTCATAGCCAATTACAAGAACTTTTAGAGCGTGGTTTCATTCAACCAAGCACATCACCGTAGGGAGCTCCTATTTTGTTTATCAAGAAGAAAGATGGTACATTCAGGTTGTGTATCGATTACCGAGAGTTGAACAAACTTACCATCAAGAACTGCTACACACTACCGAGAATCGACGACTTATTTGATCTACTACAAGGCTCGTCTATTTATTCGAAGATCGATTTACGTTCTGGATATCATCAAATGCGGGTGAAGGAGGATGATATTCCAAAGACTGCTTTTTGGACGCGTTACGATCATTAATAGTTTATGGTTATGCCATTTGGATTGACTAACGCACCAGCTGTGTTCATGGACCTCATGAACTGAGTGTGTGGGCCATATCTTGACAAGTTTGTCATTGTTTTCGTCGATGACATACTTATTTACTCGAAGAATGATCAAGAACACGAAGAACACTTGAGAAAAGTGCTAGAGTTGTTAAGGAAAGAAAAACTGTACGCTAAGTTTTCAAAGTGTGCATTTTGGTTGGAAGAAGTTCAATTCCTCGATCACATAGTGAACAAAGAAGGTATTCAGGTGGATCCAGCAAAGATTGAAACCGTTGAAAAGTGGGAAACCCCGAAAACTCCGAAACACATACGCCAATTTTTAGGGCTAGCTGGTTATTACAGGAGATTCATCCAAGATTTTTCCAAAATAGCAAAACCCTTGACTGCATTAACGCATAAAGGGAGGAAATTTGAATGGAAGGATGAACAAGAAAAAGCGTTTCAATTGTTGAAGAAAAAGTTAACTACGGCACCTATATTGTCATTACCTGAAGTTAATGATGATTTTGTGATATATTGTGACGCCCCAAAGCAAGGTCTCGGTTGTGTATTAATGCAACGAACGAAGGTAATTGCTTATGCGTCTAGACAATTGAAGATTCACGAGCAAAATTATATGACGCATGATTTGGAATTAGGCGCGGTTGTTTTTGAATTAAAGACTTGGAGGCACTACTTATATGGGGTCAAAAGTATTATATATACCGACCACAAAAGTCTTCAACACATATTTAATCAGAAACAACTGAACATGAGGCAGCGTAGGTGGATTGAATTGTTGAATGATTACGACTTTAAGATTCGTTACCACCCGGGGAAGGCAAATGTGGTAGCCGACGCCTTGAGCAGGAAGGACAGAGAACCCATTCGAGTAAAATCTATGAATATAATGATTCACAATAACCTTACTACTCAAATAAAGGAGGCGCAACAAGGAGTTTTAAAAGAGGGAAATTTAAAGGATTAAATACCCAAAGGATCGGAGAAGCATCTTAATATTCGGGAAGACGGAACCCGGTATAGGGCTGAAAGGATTTGGGTACCAAAATTTGGAGATATGAGAGAAATGGTACTTAGAGAAGCTCATAAAACCAGATACTCAATACATCCTGGAACGGGGAAGATGTACAAGGATCTCAAGAAATATTTTTGGTGGCCGGGTATGAAAGCCGATGTTGCTAAATACGTAGGGGAATGTTTGACGTGTTCTAAGGTCAAAGCGGAGCATCAGAAACCATCAGGTCTACTTCAACAACTCGAAATCCCGGAATGGAAATGGAAAAACATTACCATGGATTTCATCACTAAATTTCCAAGGACTGCAAGTGGTTTTGATACTATTTGGGTAATAGTTGATCGTCTCACCAAATCAGCACACTTCCTGCCAATAAGAGAAGATGACAAGATGAAGAAATTAGCACGACTGTATTTGAAGGAAGTCGTCTCCAGACATGGAATACCAATCTCTATTATCTCCGATAGGGATGGCAGATTTATTTCAAGATTCTGGCAGACATTACAGCAAGCATTAGGAACTCGTCTAGACATGAGTACTGCCTATCATCCACAAACTGATGGGCAGAGCGAAAGGACGATACAAACGCTTGAAGACATGCTACGAGCATGTGTTATAGATTTCAGAAACAGTTGGGATTGACATCTACCGTTAGCAGAATTTTCCTACAACAACAGCTACCATTCAATCATTGAGATGGCGCCGTTTAAAGCACTTTATGGTAGAAAGTGCAGGTCTCCAATTTGTTGGAGTGAAGTGGGGGATAGACAGATTACGGGTCCGGAAATAATACAAGAAACTACCGAGAAGATCATCCAAATTCAACAACGGTTGAAAACCGCCCAAAGTCGACAAAAGAGCTACGCCGACATTAAAAGAAAAGATATAGAATTTGAAATTGGAGAGATGGTCATGCTTAAAGGTTGTACCTTGGAAAGGCATTGTTTGATTTGGTAAACGAGGGAAATTAAATCCAAGGTATATTGGACCATTCAAGATTATTGATCGTGTCGGACCAGTAGCTTACCGACTTGAGTTACCTCAACAACTCGCAGCTGTACATAACACTTTCCACGTCTCGAATTTGAAGAAATGTTTTGCTAAAGAAGATCTCACTATTTCGTTAGACAAAATCCAAATCAACGAAAAACTTCAATTCATCGAAGAACCCGTCGAAATAATGGATCGTGAGGTTAAAAGACTTAAACAAAACAAGATACCAATTGTTAAGGTTCGATGGAATGCTCGTAGAGGACCCGAGTTCACCTGGGAATGAGAAGATCAGATGAAGAAGAAATACCCGCACTTATTTCCAGAAGATACGTCAACACCTCCAACTGCTTAAAATTTCGGGACGAAATTTATTTAACGGGTAGGTACTGTAGTGACCCGAACTTTTCCATGTTTATATATATATTAAATGAAATTGTTATTTACATGATTAAGTGTTTCCAACATATTAAGAAATCAAACTTGTTAAGACTTGATTAATTGAAATAGGTTTCATATAGACATTTGACCACCCAAGTTGACCGGTGATTCACGAACGTTAAAACTTGTAAAAACTATATGATGACATATATATGATTATATATATAGTTAACATGATATTATTATAAGTAAGTATCTCATTAGGTATTTTAACAATGAGTTATATACATAAAAATGAGACTATTAAATTAAGAAACTCGAAAACGATATATATAACGATTATCGTTATAACAATGTCTTACTAAGTACATGTGAATCATATTAAGATATTGATACACTTGGTTAATTATGTTAAATGATAAGTAAATATATCATTAAGTGTATTAACAATGAACTACATATGTAAAAATAAGACTACTAACTTAATGATTTCGAAACGAGACATATATGTAACGATTATCGTTGTAACGACATTTAACTGTATATATATCATACTAAGATATATTATATATCATAATATCATGATAATGTAACAATTTAACATCTCTTTAGATATAATAAACAATGGGTTAATAACATTTAACAAGACCGTTAACCTAAAGGTTTCAAAACAACATATACATGTAACGACTAACGATGACTTAACGACTCAGTTAAAATGTATTTTCATGTAGTGTTTTAATATGTATTCATACACTTTTTAAAGACTTCAAGACACTTATAAAAATACTTCTACTTAACAAAAATGCTTACAATTACATCCTCGTTCAGTTTCATCAACAATTCTACTCGTATGCACCCGTATTCGTACTCGTACAATATACAGCTTTTAGATGTATGTACTATTGGTATATACACTCCAATGATTAGCTCTTAGCAGCCCATGTGAGTCACCTAACACATGTGGGAACCATCATTTGGCAACTAGCATGAAATATCTCATAAAATTACAAAAATATGAGTAATCATTCATGACTTATTTACATGTAAACAAAATTACACATCCTTTATATCTAATCCATATACCAACGACCAAAAACACCTACAAACACTTTCATTCTTCATTTTTCTTCATCTAATTGATCTCTCTCAAGTTCTATCTTCAAGTTCTAAGTGTTCTTAATAAATTCTACAAGTTCTAGTTTCATAAAATCAAGAATACTTCCAAGTTTGCTAGCTTACTTCTAATCTTGTAGAGTGATCATCCAACCTCAAGAAATCTTTCTTATTTACAGTAAGATATCCTTTGAAGCTAGATCCATTTTTCTCATTTCCAGTAGCTTTATCCAGAAAACTTGAGGTAGTAATGATGTTCATAACGTCATTCGATTCATACATATAAAGCTATCTTATTCGAAGGTTTAAACTTGTAATCACTAGAACATAGTTTAGTTAATTCTAAACTTGTTCGCAAAAAAAAGTTAATCCTTCTAACTTGACTTTTAAAATCAACTAAACACATGTTCTATATCTATATGATATGATAACTTAATGATTTAAAACCTGGAAACACGAAGAACACCGTAAAACCGGACATACGCCGTCGTAGTAACACCGCGGGCTGTTTTGGGTTAGTTAATTAAAAACTATAATAAACTTTGATTTAAAAGTTGTTCTTCTGGGAAAATGATTTTTCTTATGAACATGAAACTATATCTAAAAATTATGGTTAAACTCAAAGTGAAAGTATGTTTTCCAAAATGGTCATCAAGATGTCGTTTTTTCGACGGAAATGACTACCTCTTTAGTAATTGACATGTAACTTAAATTTCCGACTATAAACCTATACTTTTTCTATTTAGATTCTTAAATTAGAGTTCAATATGAAACCATAGCAATTTGATTCACTCAAAACGGATTTAAAATGAAGAAGTTATGGGTAAAACAAGATTGGATATTTTTTGATTATTTTAGCTACGGGAAATGTTTAACAAATCTATACAAATCATATCCTAGCTAACTTATATTGTATTATACATGTATTCTAATATATTATGTAATCTTGAGATACCATAGACACGTATGCAAATGTTTTGACATATCATATCGACCCATGTATATATATTATTTGGAACAACCATAGACACTCTATATGCAGTAATGTGAGAGTTAGCTATACAGGGTTGAGGTTGATTCAAAAAAATATATATACTTTGAGTTATAATCTAGCCTGAGACGTGTATACACTGGGTCGTGAATTGATTCAAGATATTATATATCAATTTATTTCTGTATATCTAATTGTGGACAACTAGTTGTAGGTTACTAACGAGGATAGCTGACTTAATAAATTTAAAAATCATTATAATGTAATAAAAAATGTTATAAATATATTTTGAACATACTTTGATATATATGTACATATTTGTTATAGGTTCGTGAATCGACCAGTGGCCAAGTCTTACTACCCGACGAAGTAAAAATCTGTAAAAGTGAGTTATAGTCCCACTTTTAAAATCTAATATTTTGGGATGAGAATACATGTAGTTTTATAAATGTTTTACGAAATAGACACAAGTAATCGAAACTACATTATATGGTTGAATGATCGAAGCCGAATATGCCCCTTTTGCTTGGTAACCTAAGAATTAGTAAACCGATCTACTAATTGACGCGAATCCTAAAGATAGATCTATTGTATAACAACCCTCACTTTTTGACTTCCGATTTTACTAAAATACCTAGAGTTGCTATATACGAATAAATTTAACGTTAACCGAATAAACGTACGCTTAAAATAAATAATATAATTATAAATATTATAAATAAGATTATGATATATAATATAACATAATTACATCAATGAATATATATATAATATTTATATTACTTTTGTTATTTAGTTAATAGAATATATAATTAACTAAATAATACATAATATTATAACATTTATAAAACTAATAAAACTATAAATTAATAATCATAAATTTTAATTTTTATAAAAATTAAATATAATAATAATTTTTATATAAAATTCGTATTTAATAATTAAACAAATATAGAAATAAAATGTTAAATGTTCTTAGAAATATATTAAACAAATTTTTTTTTTAGAATTTTATACAAAAAAAAAATCAAAACTATATCTACTTTTAATAAATAAATACAAAAATACAAACTACTTTTTCTTTTAAGATTTACTTTTAATAAAAATACAAACTACTTTTATTTTAAGATTTACTTTTAATAAAAATACAAACTACTTTTTCTTATTTTAACTTTTAAGATTTACTTTTAATAAAAATACAAACTACTTTTTATTATTTTAACTTTTAAGATTTACTTTTAATAAAAATACAAACTACTTTTTCTTATTTTAACTTTTAAGATTTACTTTTAATAAAAATACAAAATACTTTTTTTATTTTAACTTTTAAGATTTTACTTTTAATAAAAATACAAACTACTTTTTCTTATTTTAACTTTTATGATTTTACTTTTAATAAAAATACAAACTACTTTTTCTTATTTTAACTTTTAAGATTTACTTTTAATAAAAATACAAAATACTTTTTCTTATTTTAACTTTTAAGATTTTACTTTTAATAAAAATACAAACTACTTTTTCTTATTTTAACTTTTAAGATTTTACTTTTAATAAAAACACAAACTACTTTTTTTTATTTTAACTTTTAAAATTTACTTTTAATAAAAATACAAAATACTTTTTCTTATTTTAACTTTTAAGATTTTACTTTTAATAAAAATACAAACTACTTTTTCTTATTTTAACTTTTAAGATTTTACTTTTAATAAAAATACAAACTACTTTTTCTTATTTTAACTTTTAAGATTTACTTTTAATAAAAATACAAAATAATTTTTCTTATTTTAACTTTTAAGATTTACTTATTTTATTTTAATTTTTTACCTAACATTTTCAACTATAAATACCACATACATTTCTCATTTCAAACTTACACCTTAATCTCTCATTTCTCTCTTAAAGAACTACTTCTAGTTGATATCTCGGTCACTTACTTGCTTTACTTTCCTTTTTTGCGTGGAATACTTCAACTGCTATTTAAGGTGAGTTTCATTTGCTCCCTTTTTATATATATCTTTGGGCTGAGAATACATGCGCTGATTTATAAATGTTTTACGAAATAGGCACAAGTACTAAAACTAATTCTATGTGGGTTTAAACCAGAAATATACCCTTAGCTTGGTAACATTAAACTACTTGTCTATGTACGGTAGGCGCGAATCCTAAAGATAGATCTATTGGGTCTGACAAACCCCATCCTGACTATGGGATGCTTTAGTACTTCGAGGTTATTTTAAACACACCTGCTCTGGTGTACTTCAGAGGGTAAAACATGAACGTTAAGGCTTGTTACCGGGTGCCTACAACTTATAGAATGCTTTTATACACTTGCTAGTGTACGGATATTTATGAAACTGAAATCTTGTGGCCTACTATTATAACGGAAATGATTGATTTTGATAAACTAATGAACTCACCAACCTTTTTGGTTGACACTTTAAGCATGTTTTGTCTCAGGTGATGAATAAGATGATTGCCATGATTTCTACCTGATGAATTGAATGCTGCTACATGGAGTCTTCATTTCATTACATTTACTTTGCATTAAGACTATTATTATTATTTCAGTTTAAATTTGATGTAAAACTTTTAATGCTTCCGCTGTTTTATTAATAAATGTTTTATTCAAAACGTCTCATATAGAGTCGTTCTTGTTTATACAACTGTGATTTGATATAATTAGTCACAAATACCCTAGGCCCTAATTTGGGGGTGTGACAGATTGGTATCAGAGCAGGTTGTTGTAGAGAACCAGGATTGCATTTTATGTGTGCCTTATACAATTAGGTACCTTAGTAATGTAGGACTACAACTTTCCTTGACCATAGTGCCTTTAATTGTTGCCTTTAATTGATAAATGCTACACTATACCTTAGAAACTATACTTAAATCTTAAGATTATAACATACACAATAATGTGAAATTACTCGAACGTCAACGCTACTTAAGGCCTAGGGTGATCCTTGGTACCACTATGGGACGCTTGTGGATTTTGAATGCCAAACTTAGATTTTGGTCAAGAATTCCTGGGCCAACCGGTAACAATTGATCATTCAAGTGACTCGGCGGTGGCATAGATGTTTGGGTATGGTGCACAATATCAAACCTGACTATAGTGATCATACAACACTTAGTCACTTATGCACTTAATAAGTGGTGAACTTATTAAGAACAACTCACCTAGTCATCTATCCTGGTTTTGTGTATTACATATGTATTACATGAAATATTATCCAAGATTTTTGAAACTCCTATAATTCATACTCAAACGTATATAACTCCCTGTTATATCACGAACCTATATGCCTTATGCCTTTATGCATCGGTTTGCGAACCGGGAAATGTCATTGGGTTATCACAGTATACGAATTGAAAGTCTTTAATCGAAAGATTATTAGATTACATACTTATCATTTTATAATCTCGACACGTCATACTGCCATTATTAGAGTATAGACAAATCATATCTTAGCATATCTATTCCCAATAGACCTTGTCTAACACTTTTCCTAAATTTCCTCCGTAAATTACGAAAATCTTTCTGCTATATATACGTAATCAAGGAGATGAATATATCATTCAATATTCAACACCCATTTCATATCAAACCCTATTCCAAACACATAATATGGATTTCTCACCTAATTCCTCAAGTTCTTCTAGCTCCAAAGATAGCGTGACAGGAGCACACCCACCGATCAATTACCGTGATTTCTTTAGAAAATGGGGATGGGTTCGCGAAATACTCACCCTATGGAGAAATGAAGAAGGTACTCCTTATCACGAGCCAAACTTACCACCAAACGTTGGTGTACTCGATCCTCTTACTGGCGAACCTGTTCGCAATACCGTTTTCACTCTTTTCGCAAGGATTTTCCGCCTCGAAGGTCGACTCGATGTAACCAACGGCAATACTCGTCCTCTACTCTCGAATTCTAACCAGAAAGGGTTATTAGAAGAAGTTAGAAGACTTCAAACTAAATATCAAGAATTGACAAACCTTACAGAGGAATGGGTAGAACAAATCCATAGACTCGAGCGTAAAGTAGAAACCCTGGAGGAAATAGTGCGCGATTTGGTAGCTAGGCTAACACTTACTAACCAAGTACCACAAGCAGCACCAACAGCAGCACCAGCACCAGCACCACCAGTACTATCAGCATCACCACCAACAGCATCAGCTTCACCAACAACAACATCAGCATCCCACGTCTCAACATCATAATCGGTACCTTAAACATCGACATCATACGCCCATAGATACTAAGGAATATTAGTAATAATGAGTTAAGACGTATTGACTCATTCTTCCTGAAGAATTATATATGTATATTATATATATATATGGTTTGGAACAATAATAAATCTTTTCGTACTAAACTATAACGTGTGAATCTTAACTAGTATGTACTACTTGGTTAATTCATATCACTAATACGCTATGATGTACATCCTTCGTTAATGACTTAACAATCATTAATCACTGCTTCAGTACAATAAACTCCATTTCATAATAAACTAAGTGTATTATTCAAATGCATGTGTGATTTTACACTCCTATTTTTCGATGTACTCGAAAATTTCTCGAAAACATCATTTGTGCCTTATGAATTTCACAAGAAATCCACGAGCATCAACATCATTTACTGAGGTATATTAATAACAATGAACGATGAAGTATTGATTCATAACTTCATTAAAGAAATATTCCGCGACGATTATGTAATCTCTAAAGTTTTGGAGATTATTTATTCTCGTTTCAACCGTAAATCAAATGAGTTTAATATTATATTAACTTATTAAATCCATAATTACATCTGAAGAAAATATATATGTATGTATATTTTCATAAAGATTGTATTTAAAAATTCTTTTGTACAAACTGTTAATTGTGAAAATATTTTAACGGGTAGGTAATACCCAAGAAATATCTAACATTCACATTAATATATTACATTGTACATTCTTCAAAATCCTTGAAAACATATCAGATTGATAATCAATGATTCAGATCAGTTAACCTTGAGAATGCTGATGAAGCAGCAAAAGCTGTAGATGGCCTTAATGACCAGAAGCTTGATAATAAAGAATTGTGTGTTGGAAAAGCTCAAAAGAATATCTGGTATTGAAAGACGGATTGAGCAAAACATGAAGGAGACCAAGGACAAATCCCAAGGACTAAACCTATAACCAAAGAATCTAGATGATTCGATTTCTGAAGGAAATCACAGAAGATCTTTTTACGCATTCTAAATCCTTACAGAAGAATTTCTTCATTATCCATCGATTTTAGAAATTCTAAAATATCATCATATCTTTCGTTATAAATATCCTCGATATTTCTAAAGATATCTTCATAACGATTCTTGTCCGCAATTAATTATCTCTTTGCAATATCTTTATTACATCATAAAGGAAAACTGTTTAAGTTTCTATATTCTGTAAAATTTAAATTTAAATTTTGAATGATTTGAAGTAGTGTTGAGAATTGAAGCATGAGTTAGTATAATATAATGACGTCAGGCCAACATGATTATATTACAGTAAGTCATGCTAAATTTTTAATGGAAGATGATGATTCATAGACTTTATAATCATCATTTGCCATGTTACACGACTCTTACATTCTACTTAATCTCTGAACATATCAAGCAAATATATTCTTGATAGTTCTATCCTCAGTAATTCTGGTAATTTACCAAATCAATTCGTGATATTACGCTTAGAACAGTAGGTCCATTCGAAACTTCATACCTACAAATTCTGGACCATTACTCGCTTTACTTAGAGTCGAGAGGAGAATAAAAAGGCAAAGAGCTCCAACATATAAGGGAAAATATGTAGCCCGATAACGATACTGAAATTACAAACCGTGTATATCAATACGTATTGCAACGTAAAGACATGGGAGAATTAAAAACACTATAACCCCAAGGTAATAGTAGAAGAAAACAAATTCCTCTAGTGGTAAATGAAAAAGAAGAATGACTGAAATGATAGTCAGAAAAATATCCAGGATAAGAACTGGATGGAGCATTCTCACAATCTTTGGAAGTATGAATTGAGGAAGAAAGTATAGAAGTGGTGAAGATAATGAAACAGAAGAAGCTAATTTATAGCAAAATTCCAAACACAGCAATTGAAGCAATTCACCTCATTTAATCAAAGAAAATTTCAAATTCCTTAATTACCGGAGAATCAAATCTTATAGATTACGAAGATTTCCTTTAATCCCTTGAATTCCAAAAATCAATCGTGACTACGTCAAAAGTTAAGGCGAACATTTAATTTCTCATTCACTCTTTTACAATAGCTTCGTTTATACGCTTCCTATAATCAAATCGTTTTATTCATATTATTCAGTAGTGATAAAACTTTATTTTTTCAACTTATATTCATCATTACAATATTCTTGTTGTAAACAATGATGATCTCTATCAAACTTCATGACTATAATTTTCATGAACTACTCTCTATTTTGTCTACCCTAATATTGTGACATAAACACTCAAAGTTTTAAATAAGCTCAATACTATTCATAACACATTTCATGTGTTCAGTTTACTAAAATGCTCGTATAACACCATCATCCCTTTTGAGGATAACCTAGTCAAATGACACTCTTATTAATCCTTTAGATAACCTCCGCATTAATGATAAAATGCACTTTATAGAAGAACCTGTAAGAAATTAGGGTTCGTATTATTTAAATGCATGAAACAGAACAATATTCTATCCGTTGGAATTCACGAAAGGCCCCGAACCTACCTGGGAACGTGAAGACCAGATAAAACGTAAATATCCTCGTTTAGGTACGAACAACGCTGATTGATGGCAAAAACTAAATTTCGGGACGAAATTTCTTTTAACGGGTAGGTACTATAACAACCCTCACTTTTCGACTTCCGATTTTACTAAAATACCTAGAGTTGCTATATACGAATAAATTTAACGTTGACCGAATAAACGTACGCTTAAAATAAATAATATAATTATAAATATTATAAATAAGATTATGATATATAATATAACATAATTACATCAATGAATATATATATAATATTTATATTACTTTTGTTATTTAGTTAATAGAATATATAATTAACTAAATAATACATAATATTATAACATTTATAAAACTAATAAAACTATAAATTAATAATCATAAATTTTAATTTTTATAAAAATTAAATATAATAATAATTTTTATATAAAATTCGTATTTAATAATTAAACAAATATAGAAATAAAATGTTAAATGTTCTTAGAAATATATTAAACAAATATTTTTTTTAGAATTTTATACAAAAAAAAAAATCAAAACTATATCTACTTTTAATAAATAAATACAAAAATACAAACTACTTTTTCTTTTAAGATTTACTTTTAATAAAAATACAAACTACTTTTATTTTAAGATTTACTTTTAATAAAAATACAAACTACTTTTTCTTATTTTAACTTTTAAGATTTACTTTTAATAAAAATACAAACTACTTTTTATTATTTTAACTTTTAAGATTTACTTTTAATAAAAATACAAACTACTTTTTCTTATTTTAACTTTTAAGATTTACTTTTAATAAAAATACAAAATACTTTTTTTATTTTAACTTTTAAGATTTTACTTTTAATAAAAATACAAACTACTTTTTCTTATTTTAACTTTTATGATTTTACTTTTAATAAAAATACAAACTACTTTTTCTTATTTTAACTTTTAAGATTTACTTTTAATAAAAATACAAAATACTTTTTCTTATTTTAATTTTAAGATTTTACTTTTAATAAAAATACAAACTACTTTTTCTTATTTTAACTTTTAAGATTTTACTTTTAATAAAAATACAAACTACTTTTTTTTATTTTAACTTTTAAAATTTACTTTTAATAAAAATACAAAATACTTTTTCTTATTTTAACTTTTAAGATTTTACTTTTAATAAAAATACAAACTACTTTTTCTTATTTTAACTTTTAAGATTTTACTTTTAATAAAAATACAAACAACTTTTTCTTATTTTAACTTTTAAGATTTACTTTTAATAAAAATACAAAATAATTTTTCTTATTTTAACTTTTAAGATTTACTTATTTTATTTTAATTTTTTACCTAACATTTTCAACTATAAATACCACATACATTTCTCATTTCAAACTTACACCTTAATCTCTCATTTCTCTCTTAAAGAACTACTTCTAGTTGATATCTCGGTCACTTACTTGCTTTACTTTCCTTTCTTGCGTGGAATACTTCAACTGCTATTTAAGGTGAGTTTCATTTGCTCCCTTTTTATATATATCTTTGGGCTGAGAATACATGCGCTGATTTATAAATGTTTTACGAAATAGGCACAAGTACTAAAACTAATTCTATGTGGGTTTAAACCAAAAATATACCCTTAGCTTGGTAACATTAAACTACTTGTCTATGTACGGTAGGCGCGAATCCTAAAGATAGATCTATTGTGTCTGACAAACCCCATCCTGACTATGGGATGCTTTAGTACTTCGAGGTTATTTTAAACACACCTGATCTGGTGTACTTCAGAGGGTAAAACATGAACGTTAAGGCTTGTTACCGGGTGCCTACAACTTATAGAATGCTTTTATACACTTGCTAGTGTACGGATATTTATGAAACTGAAATCTTGTGGCCTACTATTATAACGGAAATGATTGATTTTGATAAACTAATGAACTCACCAACCTTTTTGGTTGACTCTTTAAGCATGTTTTGTCTCAGGTGACGAATAAGATGATTGCCATGATTGCTACCTGATGAATTGAATGCTGCTACATGGAGTCTTCATTTCATTACATTTACTTTGCATTAAGACTATTATTATTATTTCAGTTTAAATTTGATGTAAAACTTTTAATGCTTCCGCTGTTTTATTAATAAATGTTTTATTCAAAACGTCTCATATAGAGTCGTTCTCGTTTATACAACTGTGATTTGATATAATTAGTCACAAATACCCTAGGCCCTAATTTGGGGGTGTGACAGATTGGGCCTAACGAACCCCATCCAAAGTACCGGATGCTTTAGTACTTCGAATTCGTTTATATCATGTCCGAGGGATTTTCCGGAATGATAGGGGATATTCTTATATGCATCTTGTTAATGTCGGTTACCAGGTGTTCACCATATAAATGATTTTTATCTCTATGTATGGGATGTATATTGAAATATTAAATCTTGTGGTCTATTATTATGATTTGATAATATATAGGTTAAACCTATAACTCACCAACATTTTTGTTGACGTTTTAAGCATGTTTATTCTCAGGCGATTATTAAGAGCTTTCGCTGTTGCATACTAAAATAAGGACAAGATTTGGATTCCATGCTTGTATGATATTATGTAAAAACTGCATTCAAGAAACTTATTTTTGATGTAATATATTCTTATTGTAAACCATTATGTAATGGTCGTGTGTAAACGGTATATTTTAGATTATCATTATTTGATAATCTACGTAATACTTTTTAAACCTTTATCGATAAAATAAAGTTTATGGTTGTTTTAAAAATGAATGCAGTCTTTGAAAAACATCTCATATAGAGGTCAAAACCTCGCGACGAAATCAATTAATATGGAACGTTAATAATCAATATGAACGGGACATTTCAGTTTAGCGTGAGGTCTCGGGTTTGAGCCAGACTGTGACCATTTTTTTTTTTTTGGGAAAGCCTTTTTAAATCTTTCAAAGGTAGTTTTCTATTATTATTCTTATTATTATTATTATTATTATTATTATTATTATTATTATTATTATTATTATTATTATTATTATTATTATTATTATTATTATTATTATTATTATTATTATTATTATTATTATTATTATTACTATTATTACTATTATTATTATTATTATTATTATTATTATTATTATTATTATTATTATCATTCTTATTATTAAAAGTATTATTAATATTATTATCATTATTACTATCATTAATATAATCATTAATATTATTATCATTATTATTAATATTAGTATTATCATTATCATTATTTTTTATCATTACTAATATTATTTTAGAATTATTATAATTACTATTTTAACAAACGAATGATATATATATATATATATATATATATATATATATATATATATATATATATATATATATATATATATATAATACATATAACATAACAAAATTAATATTTTTATTTATTTAAAATATATAAAATGAATATATATATATATATATATATATATATATATATATATATATATATATATATATATATATGTTATTAATATAAAAATAAATATAAATAATAAATTTATATAGATATAAATTTGTTCGATCACAATTATGTTTTAATATATACGTAACTGATGTAGGTTCGTGAATCCGAGGCCAACCCTGCACTTGTTCAGTGCCGTCATATGCATATTTACTACACAAATCGTATAGTGATTTCATTTGATCCTTTTTTAATTGCTGTTACAATATATATTTTTGGGCTGAGAATACATGCGCTATTTTTATAAATGTTTAAAGAAATGGACACAAGTACTAAACTTTATTCTACGTGGGTTTGAATCAAAAAATCCTCTAGCTTGGTAACTTTAACTATTGGTTTATGAACTGGTAGGCGCGAATCCTAAAGATAGATCTATCGGGTTTTACACCCCCACCCAGAATGTTGTACTAGTCATGGATTTTGACTTAGAAGAACGGGTGTTTAGTACTTCGAGGTTAACGAAACGCACTTGATTCGGTGCACATATTATTATAACTCAGGGGTAAACACTTTTGTTAAGGCTAGTTACCGGGTGCCCACAACTTATAGAATGCTTTTTATACACTGCGGTGTATGTATATTTATGGAAACTGAAATCTTGTGGTCTATTACTATTACAGAAATCATTATTTATGATAAACCTATGAACTCACCAACCTTTTGGTTGACACTTTTTAGCATGTTTATTCTCAGGTATTAAAAATGCTTCCGCTGTGTATTTGCTAATTGAAAAAGACATTATATGGAGTCATTCATGACATATTTTGAAAAGACGTTTGTAACAACCCAACCCGTATTAAACCAGCCCATAAATTTTTTCCTTTTAATATACATTAAATAACACTTTAGGTCCTATTACACAATTTCCAAAACATATTTATTACCAAAGTAAGTTGAACGAACTTGAAAACATACAATAATAATTAAAACTCCTTAATACAATAATACGTTGGTTAAATCATAAACCGGTTATAATCATTATGACCCGACTAGTTACGTTTACACAAAACCGAGCATGGTGATTTGGGACTACGCTACCCAAATCCTAATCGAGTCCAAAAGCAAGATCTTCTAAAGCAACCTAGCTAAGATCTCTAATCCCCACGCTTACCCGAGCCGCTAACGCGCGAACCTATAAAAATATCAACAACGAGAGGGTAAGCTAATGCTTAGTGAATGTAAAGATACTATACACATACATATGCATAAAATGGCTACGCATCACCAAGCATCAAAATAACACATACCGTCTCCGCATGGTAAAACTGATAATACTAAAAACGAACATATATTTCATAGCATTATTCTTCAAGAAAGACAAGCTTTTAGTTGCAATTGTTCTATTTACAAGTGATATTCGTAAAAATAATAAAAGGTGAAGACAAAAGACAGATTCGATGAATTGAAGACGCAAAGGTCCAAAAAGCTCAAAAGTACAAAGTACAATCAAAGAGGTTCCAAATATTGATGAGAAACGTCTCGAAATTACAAGAGTACAAGATTCAAAAACGCAAAGTACAAAATATAAAATTGTACGCAAGGACGTTCGAAAATCCGGAACCGGGACATGAGTCAACTCTCAACGCGCGACGCAACGGTGCAAAAATTACAAGTCAACTATGCACATAAATAAAATATAATATATAAATAATTCTTAAAAATTATATATATATTATATTATTATTTAATAACGTCGACAAGCAAAGATCCAAAATCATGTGAGCTGGATTTGCAAACTCCACGACTCGCGGAGTTTGCAGGCTTAAAACTCCACGACTCGCGGAGTTTGCAGGCTTAAAACTCCACGACTCGCGGAGCTGTCAGAAATCAAAACGCCTATAAAAGGCCATGCATTCTGCCGAGTAAAAATATAAATAATAATAATAATACTCTGTAATAAATAAATAATAAATAAATATATATATATAATATATATATAATATATATAGTATAGGGTAGTTTTATATTAGATTAGTTCGGGTTATGTAAAAGTTATTTTTACGGGTTTTTGAAGTCGAAATTCTGTCCGTGTAACACTACGCGATAAATACTCAATGTAGGTTATGTTCTCCTTTTTAAATTAATGTCTCGTACTTAAGTTATTATTATGCTTATTTGAGCCAAAGTAATCATGATGTTGGACTAAATATTAAAGACGGGGTAATTGGGCTTTGTACCATAATTGGGGTTTGGACAAAAGAACGACACTTGTGGAAATTAGACTATGGGCTATTAATGGGCTTTATATTTGTTTAACTAAATGATAGTTTGTTAATTTTAATATAAAGATTTACAATTGGACGTACCTATAAATAACCACATACACTCGATTGGATAAGATGGGCGGGATATTTATATGTACGAATAATCGTTCATTTAACCGGATACGGGAATGGATTAATAGTCTATGGAATTATTAAAACAGGGGTGAAATTATGTACAAGAACACTTGGCATAATTGATAACAAAGTATTAAAACCTTGGGTTACACGCAGTCGATAACCTGGTGTAATTATTAAACAAAGTATTAAAACCTTGTTACAATTTAAGTCCCCAATTAGTTGGAATATTTGACTTCGGGTATAAGGATAATTTGTCGAGGACACTCGCACTTTAAATTTATGACCGATGGACTGTTATGGACAAAAACCAGACGGACATATTAAATAATCCAGGATAAAGGACAATTAACCCATGGGCATAAAACTAAAATCAACACGTCAAACATCATGATTACGGAAGTTTAAATAAGCATAATATATTTTATTTCATTTTTCCTCGTACTTTTATTTATTGTCATTTTAATTATTGTTATTTATTTTATATTGTTAGTTAAATATCGTCATTTACTTTACGCTTCGCTTAAAATATAAAATCGACAAACCGGTCATTAAACGGTAAAACCCCCTTTTATATATTATTAATATAATATATTTTGTACGAATATAATTGTTTAAAATATAGTGTGAAATAAGCCAGCTCCCTGTGGAACGAACCGGACTTACTAAAAACTATACTACTCTACGATTAGGTACACTGCCTATAGTGTTGTAGCAAGGTTTAGGTATATCCCATTTGTAAATGAATAATTAAAACTTGTGTAATTTGTAACGTATTTCGTACTAAAATATAGTACTATCACGTACCCCCACGCTACCACATCAAGTTTTTGGCGCCGCTGCCGGGGAACTCTTAAACGCCGAAAGCGCAACGCTAAATATTAAAAAAAAAAGATTTTTATTTTTAGTTTACTTTTATTAAAATTCACTTTTGTAAAAATACGTTTTTAATTATTCGAAAATATAAAAAGAAAACAAAAATTTAAATATTTTTTTAAGATTTTGTTAAATATTTAAGTTTTATAAAGTTTCTTTATTTTTATTTTATAAAAATATAAGTTTTATTTAAATATTTTTATTTAAACAGAAAATATAAAACAGAATATATATAAAAAAACCGCATCGAATTTTAAACAACCTGTCATCTGAAAATTGGAACCCCGCGACTCGCGGAGTTTACAGCTTCGAATACCGCGACTCGCGGAGACACTCTGACACGCCAACAGAAACCCTAATCAGGCATTAATTACGGAGTTATTATTATTTATTTATTATTATTAACCCTAATTACTTAATTATTATTATAATTAGTTTAAGTTTTTAAATTAAATTGTATTTTAAATTTTAATTAGTTTTATTATATATAAAAATTAATAGTTTTATAAAATAAATAATATAAAAATAATATTTTTATAAAATTGTACTTTTTACAACTTTTAGTATATTTTTATATTTTGTCCCTTTTTAATTGTTTTAGCGTAATATTTGTATTTTTCGCTCGTATTTAGTTTTAAACTTAGTTTTTGCCATAGTTATTTTTTAGATTTTTAGGCTTTGCCGTAAAATCCCTTAAGTGCTTTTTCTTTAGACTAAGATTTAGGTGCTTTAGAATTTTGCGACGCCTTTTTAAGTTTTAGTTTCTTTTTAAGTTATTGCCATTTGGGATATAGTTTTTCTTGTAAGCTTTAATATTTTTAGACACCTTCCACCTATGTATCAATTATCATTCCAATTAGTAATCTCAATTTGCGATTATAAATTTAAGTTAGTGATAGTAATAAGGTTGGGTTAGTCTAGTGTTTTTAAGTTCTATAAGTCACTCTTTTTCTTTTTTATTTTTATTTTTCGATCTTTTTCCGACGCACTCTTTTTCTTTCTTATTTCTCGCTATTCTAGTTTTTAGGACATAGATTTTTATTCTACTTCTTATCTAAATTTCTTAAAATTACGAAAATTTATTTTAAGTGGTTAAATTGATAGACATCAAAATTTTCTGGTTCGTAGTAATAGTTGGATTTTGATGTGGTAGCGGAGTGGTATAAAATAGTTATTAATTTTAGCAGAAAATACTATTAAATACGATACAATTTTACACAAGATATTTATTTATTTAGAGAACGAATATACTTAAACCTTGCTACAACACTTATAGGCAGTGTACCTAATCGTACAGTAGTGTAGTTTTTAGTAAGTCCGGTTCGTTCCACAGGGAATCTTTTTAAACAAAGCTTAACGCTATATTAGTTTACTTTTATAAAAATACAAATATATATATATAAATAATATTATTATTATAAAGGGGGGGTTTTTACCGTTTAATGACCGGTTTGTCGATTTTAAAACTTTAGTCGCAGTTAAAACCAAATGTAAAATATTAAAAATAAATACAAGACTTAAATTAAAGCATAAAGTAAATAACGATAATGAAATTGCGAATAATAAAAGTGCGATAAAATAAACTTGCGATAATTAAAAAGTACGATAATTAAAAGTGCAATTAAATACAATAACAATAAATAAAAATGCGATAATTAGAAGTGCAATTAAATATAAAATAAAGGAAATTAAATATGAAATAAAAGAATTATGCTTATTTAAACTTCCGTAATCATGATGTTTGACGTGTTGATTTTAGTTTTATGCCCATGGGTTAATTGTCCTTTGTCCTGGATTATTTAATATGTCCGTCTGGTTTTTGTCCATAACAGTCCATCAGTCATAAATATAAAGTGCGAGTGTCCTCTTAAAATTATTCTTATACCCGAAGTTAAATATTCCAACTAATTGGGGACTTAAACTGTAACAAGATTTTAATATTTTGTTTAATAATTACACCAGGATGTCGACTGAGTGTAACCCAAGGTTTTAATATTTTGTTATCAATTATACCAAGTGTCCTTGTACATAATTTCACCCCTGTTTTAATGAGTCCATTGACTATTAATCCATCCCCGTGTCCGGTCAAATGAACAATAATTCGTACTTATAAATACCCCGCCCATCGTGTCCGATTGAGTGTATATGGTAATTTATAGGGACGCCCAATTGTAAATCTTTATATTAACATTAACAAACTATCATTTAGTTAAACAAATATAAAGCCCATTAATAGCCCATAGTCTAATTTCCACAAGTGTCGTTCTTTTGTCCAAACCCCAATTATGGTACAAAGCTCAATTACCCAATTTTAGTAATTAGCCCAACATCATGATTACTTCGTTTTAAATAAGCATAATAATAACTTAGCTACGAGACATTAATGTAAAAAGGTTGAACATAACTTACAATGATTAAAAATAGCGTAGCGTTACACGGACAGCATTTCGACTTACACCCTTACAACATTTGCTAACATACCCTTATTATTAGAATTATAATTAAAATTAAAATTAAAATTAAAATATAAATATAAATTTTTACGTAGTATTATAAGAGAAGAAGAAAAAGATGATGATTACGATCAGAATGCGCGAGCTTTATAGGGATTTTCTGAAATTGGGGCTCCGCGACTCGCGGCCTTTTTGGCCTTCAAACTCCGCGAGTCGCGGAGTTTGAAATTACAGCTCAGATACTTTGAAGTCTTTCTTGCCGACGAATTTATAAATATATATAATATATTAAATAATTATAGGAATTATTTAAATATTATATTATATTTATGTGCATAGTTGATTTGTAATTTTTAGTCCGTTGCGTCGAGCGTTGAGAGTTGACTCATGTCCAGGTTCCGGATTTTCGAACGTCCTTGCGTACAATTTAATATCTTGTACTTTGCGTTTTGAATCTTGTACTCTTGTAATTTCGAGACGTTTCTTATCAATAATTGGAACCTTTTTGATTGTCTTTTGTACTTTTGAGCTTTTTGGTCGTTTGCGTCTTCAATTCGTCGAATCTGTCTTTTGTCTTCACCTTTTATTATTTAAACGAATATTACTTGTACATAGAACAATTGCAACTAAAAGCTTGTCTTTCTTGAGGAATAATGCTATGAATTATATGTTCGTTTTTAGCATTATCAAATATTCCCACACTTGAGCGTTGCTTGTCCTCAAGCAATATCATCTTGAAATACTAGAATCACTTCTTTATTCTTCACACTTTGTACATCAGTGATTTTCTATACGGCGGTATAAACAATGGTAGTAACGATATGGTTTACAGTCCCATATGACTATAAAAATTTAGATCCATTAAGGAAATTGGATCTTTATGAAAACATTTGATCTTTTGAAAATTAAATCTAGTTTTTACCCTAGATAAATTTTTCCGGGATAACCCTTTACCGGTGTTTGCAAAATATTTTTGTGGGTTTGGTGGGTTTCAGTTTTGAAAATTTTAGCTCAAAACTTATGGTTTTGTGTCACCCACTTGCTAACCTTGTATTTGGAAAGCAACACGTCCAGTTTACTTGTCCCGTATATTACCTTTCGGTAAACTACCGTCCTGTTGTAAAGGAAAGCGTTGAACAAGCAACTGTTAAGGCAATGTCCCCTGACATGCTTTTAATTATGGTCTATAACGTGTCGGACGCAATTACTATCCTTGGCAGGAGCAATAGTAAAGCTCACCCTTATAATTTTTCGGTATGGCACAAGGTCCTGTCTTTGACCACTATGCAACCACCGTTCTTACGGTTGACACCCGTTTTAGTTCAGGTGACCTAATGAATTCCAGGTGAATTCCTAGGATTTTACGTTCAATGGTAATGAACGCATTGAAAATAGGGTTTTCAGAAAACAAATCGGTTTGTAATTTTGATCAAAATATTTTCTCGTTCAAGCTCAAGTTTAGATATCATTGAATTCCATGAGTTTGAATTCTCAATCTTTAAGGTCAATCTCTAGGATTGAGTAATATCAGTCTTAAAAGCTGATTTTTAATCTTTAAGGAGATTATCCTTTCTGGGGATCTGATTCATTAGTCTTATCCAGCTAATTTGCATGGTGCCCCCCCATTGTACAAGATAAATCCTTCTCATGGTTAGGATAAATCTGACCACTTGGCGACCCTGTTTAATGCTGAGGTCCGTGGATTTCCTGCTAATTTTAGTGATGACTTTTCTAGATTTTTCGTCAACCTACAGCTGGTCTGGACGACACGTTCATGACCTAAATCAAGAAGCGCGTGTCTTTTTCGGAAGACTTTACTTCCTTTTAATGATGGAATTGATTCATCGTGTAGATCCATCTTTTCTTTTCTTTCATCGGGTAAAACAGTTTAGTTTAGTCCAAAGCAAAAGTATTTTCAGTTATTTGTTACAGATATATGTGACATATGTTTAAGATAACTTGGTAAATTTTCCCACACTTGGCTTTTATTTTCCTTTTTATCGTCCTCTATTCCATTTTAAATGAATTTTAACATTTTAGTTTGTTTCTCAATTTATGTCCTTTCCGAGGTAACAATAATTTCGGTGTTAAAACCTAGTTTTATTATTCATAAATATGTATAAACATGATTTTGAGTTCATTTAATTGAAAATTTTGAAAAATTTTACTAGAATTGGGTAGTTAGTATATAAGACCAGGGCTGTTCTTTATTATCAGAGAGCACTAGATTCTAATACAACTACTGCTTTACTAGTATTTTTAATGGTAACCAAGTGTATAAAGTAAAAAAAAATTTAAAATCCGAAAGAATTTAACCCCTTCCCACACTTAAGATCTTGCAATGCCCTCATTTGCAAGAAATCAGGAATAATTTAAATTATTGAGGGTGATTTGTGTGAAAATGATTAAATTTTTACCAAAGTTTCCAAATATATTGGCGTTTGTTTGCTGAATGATAAATGGTGCACATCATTTGTTCTTTCCGTCTTGTTGTTATTTCACATATATTTTGCATCTTGTCGTCAAAATTAGTTGCTTTTGCTGAACTTAATGCCAGTCTTTGAAAATGCGTTGTTTTACCCTGTTGTGTACATAAGATAAACTGCAAACATATATACATATTTTTGAAGTTTGGTATATTACCCCACATTCAAAAATTATTAAAATCTAAGAATAAAAGTTAGACAATTATAAAAACTATTACAATATTAACAAAAGTATTAAACGTATCAATCATTACAAATTACAAAATAAATAAAACTAAGTATACTATGGATGATACTGGTACCAATAGGGGTTCCAGGCATAACCATAGGTGCTATAGAATGCTTCGGCAGGGTCATACGTAGGATACGGTGGCTGCATCTCTATAGACCAGGGAGGGAAGATGGGTTTCGGTATAGGAATATAGTTTCTACCTATATGTTGGCAATGAGCTATGATTTGGTTCTGATGAACTTGCCAATCTTCAAATGCTCTCTGTCTAGCATTTTCGTACTCCTGAGAAGCTATAAACCTTTGCATTTCTTGCATCTCATTCCCCCCTCCTACATTACCTTGCTGTTGGTTTCTCTCAACCTGTGGATGTCTACCATGGTATGGTACTGCGGCGTTATTTCTCCTCTTCAAAACTTTCGCACCATGGTATACATTTAAACCTATAGTATCGTGGGGTTCCGGTTCTTCTACTAATAATCCCCCCCCCCCCCGACTTATATCCACACCGAGATATTCACCAATCAAAGTAATAAAAATACCACCTCCTATTATGCTATGCGGTCGCATCCCCCGAACCATAGCTGATAAATAATAACCCACACAATATGGTATACTTACAGCGCTTTGTGGGTCTCGAATACACATATGGTAAAACAAATCCTGTTCATTTACTTTTTCCTTGTTCTTACCCCTTTGTGTAATCGAATTAGCTAAAAACCTATGAATCACTCTTAATTCCGCTCTATCTATATCCAAATAAGAGTAATTTCCCCCTTTGAAACGGTGATGGCTTGTCATTTGACTCCACACACCGTGTGTATCAAAATTTTCATCTATCTTTCTACCGTTTAGTATCAATCCTCTACAATCGGCAGATGCTAACTCCTCAGGCGTATATATACGTAAAGCCTGAGCCATGTCCAGTAAAGACATGTGGCGCATCGAACCGCCTAACAAAAATTTAATAAAAGAACGATCGGTTAAACTAGCTACCCGATCATTCAACTCTATACTACATAACAATTCTTCACACCATACTTTATATACAGGTCTACGCATGGTGAATAAACGTACCCAGTCATTAAAAGAAGAATTACCATACCTCTGTACAAGTAATTCCCTAATTGGCCCGACCAATTCTACAGCTTCTAAGGGTCCCCATTCTATGACCCTCGGTACCTCAACCACCTTAGAATGAAGAGTATGCAAACCCCTTTGATATTTTGGATAATCTATCCAAAGTCAGTCAAATCTCAGGTTCGGGTGCAACTCTTCCAAGTGCATATCAGAAAAGGTCATGACTGGATGAGGTATATCCTGCTTGTAGTAGTTATCCACCTCCTTTTTTTCCGCATTCTCAGCAGGAGCATTACGGGCTTGGGATGAAGATTCACCCCTTTCAGTCTGCAAAAAAACATCAAACACAATTTTTGTGCATCCAAATATGCATTAGTGTCAGCAAAATCATCAATCAAAATAATTACAATGACATGATCAATTTATATCAAACTTAAGCTCATTTTCACATTTTTATCAAATCTACACTTTTTCAAATAATCATATACGAAAATGTTCGCCAAGTTCATAAGCATTCAACTCAAATAACATGTCAAAATAATCATTACTAGCAATTAAACAAGTTTCAAATGGCATTATCTCTCAAAAATCAAGTTCATGAATTTTAGACTTTGAAAAAGTCCACTTTAATTCTCAAAATCATGTTTAGGCTCAAAGTTTGGATCATTTAACTACCTAAACATGTTGAACTACTTAATTTAGCAACAATTCATGACAAAAATCGGCCATAACCTGTTTATATCAAAAAGCCCCAAATTTGCTCAAGAACACAAACCCTAGATTATTCAAAATTTGAAGTTTAAGGCTTCTAATCATGTTAAATAGCATCAATCTAGGTTATACAAGCATAATACATAAACAATTTAAGCATAATTATACTAAAAAGCATCAAAATCAAATTGGGAAAAAAATGGCTCAAGAACACTAATTTCGGATTAAATGGTGTTTAGGTGTAGAAATTTACCGTTTTTCTTGAGTAATTCCTAGATAACATCCTTCTCAACATGATTTTAGTAAAAGATTTGGTGATTAACGGTTAAAAATTGTGATTTTTGGGGTTTTTTCTCGGGTTTTTTCGTGGGTTTTCGCAGCTGTTCTTTGCAGTATGTTTTTGTGGGGAGTGAACTGATCTGTTTTTTTACGTTTTATTTTTTTCTGGATTCCGGTCCTCCCGCGACTCGCGGCATTTAACCCTTCAAACTCCGCGAGTCGTGGAGTTTGCTTTTTTTTTTTTTTTTTATAATCATTAACTTATAAAACAATTAAGTACTTAATTTTAAAATTTTGTTTTCCTTGTTATTTAGGACGAGGTCGTTTCGGATCGATGTCCTAGTCCGTCCTTCGACAAAATTTTAAAATTTGTCTTTTTGTAGCGATTGTTTTAAAAGCTAAGATTTTTGGGTTTTTTAATGTTTTTGGCATACTTTAATTTAATAAGATTAAAAATAATGATAATAAAAGTTCTCGTCCCTCCCTTGGGTAAAGCAATTTCGATTCAAAGACCTAGTCTTCAACTTACGACGAATTTTAAAAATCATATTTTTAACTTAATGAGATAAAGTAAATTTTTGTTTTTAAATTCACACAACTTAAATATAAAATTCAAAATTAATATTAAAAATTCACACCAAACTTAAAATTTGAAATGCATAAAATTAAAAATTCATATTTTAAAAATAAAAAAAATTCACACCAATCTTAATTTAAAAATTCATATTATAAATTCATACCAAACTTATATTAATTTTTCAAATATTTACAATTTTAAATATATTGTTTTTACAAAGTTTACAATATTAATTTAAGATTTAAATATTAATTTTAAAAACATGGTAAAAATAAAATTAAAAATCTTTTTGGCTTTTTATCCCACTTTAATCAATCAAATATTATCAAAAATATGCGCCCCTCTTTTCGGTAAAGTAATTTCGGTTCCAAGACCTAATTTAACTCATGACGAATTTTTGAAATATTTTGGGTTGATTGTTTAAAGATATTTATACCTTAAGAATAAACGTTAAATTTCGCAGTGATGTAATAAATTTTTGAATGATATCAATAATTTCGGTCGCCAAACCTAATTTTATTCAATACCAATTTAATACTTTTTAGCGAACAAATTAGCGTTTATTATCAAAAGGTTAAAAATAAAAAATAAAAAAAATAAAAACTATACAAACATACCTGTGAAATAGATTTCTTAGTTATATGATCTATCCCATTCGTAAGATAGTCAGTTTAATTGGTTTTCCATAGCTACATAGGCGTAACCTCGAGCATTCAGTATCTTTTCTTCTAAACATATGAACGGTCCGTCTCTGCATAAAGTAACAAATTCGGTATTTGAATAGGTTTGATTATTTGAACATTTACCTCCATGTGACCATTTTCCGCATTTGTGACATATTTCTAGGTGTCGTGCTCTTCTTTTCGCTGAGAATTTTGATTTTCCTTTACCAAATTGTAACTTATTATCTTCGCATCTGGATTCTTTTCTAACTCCGTCCATTCTTTCTCTGATTACTGATATTATTTCACTTGGTAGTATGTCATTATTTCTTTTAGTGATCAAAGCGTGTAGCATTAGACCATGGTTTAGTTCACAGGCAGTCTTCATTTTGTAAAAACCTAAAAAAAATAAAAATTCAGAATGGGGGGAGAAGACTAGTTCTTTAGGGTCTGCTAGGGAAAGACCATTCGGGTTCCATTTTCGAGAACTACACGAAAACAGACAATCTAACTCTAACATAAATACATATTATCCTTTAAAGACTTGATTCTCCCCACACTTAGTTAGCTGTTGTTTCGAAATTGTGATTAACTTCGTTGTCGACTTTCATCGGACCATGTATGTAATGTTTAACTCTGTGACCATTAACTTTAAATTCAATCCCATTTGAATTTATTAATTCTATCATTCCGTATGGGAAAACTCTTTTGACTATGAATGGTCCAGACCATCTTGATTTCAATTTTCCAGGAAATAGCTTGAATCGTGAATTGAAAAGAAGAACTCTGTCTCCTTCTTTAAATTCTTTTGAACTTCTGATTCTTTTATCATGCCATTTCTTCGTTCTTTCTTTATAGATTAACGAATTATCGTATGCTTCATGTCTTAATTCTTCTAATTCGTTTAGTTGACTTAATCATAGACGTCCGGCTTCATGTAAATCAAGATTACATGTCTTCAAAGCCCAAAATGCTTTGTGTTCAATTTCTACTGGAAGATGACATGCTTTTCCATAAACAAGTCTAAAAGGTGTAGTTCCAATTGGAGTTTTGTAGGCTGTTCTAAAAGCCCAGAGTGCATCCTCCAATTTAATGGACCATTCCTTCGGATTTGATCCTACGGTTTTCTCTAGAATACGTTTTAAAGCTCGGTTGATATTTTCAACTTGTCCACTTGTTTGTGGATGATATGCGGTGGAGATTTTATGAGTTACTCCATATCTTTTAAGAACTTTCTCAAGTTGATTATTACATAAATGAGTACCCCGATCACTTATTAAAGCTTTCGGTGTTCCAAACCTTGCAAAAAGACGTTTTAAAAAGTTGACTACAACTCGTGCATCGTTAGTTGGGAGAGCTTGTGCTTCCGCCCATTTAGATACATAATCAATGGCTACGAGTATATATAGATTATTATGAGATTTTGGAAATGGACCCATAAAGTCAATACCCCAAATGTCAAATACTTCACATACTTGGATGACATTTTGTGGCATTTCATCACGTTGACTTATTTTTCCGGCCCTTTGACATGCATCACAGGATTTGCAAAGAAGGTGTGCGTCTTTGTAAATTGTAGGCCAATAGAATCTAGTTTCATAAACTTTTCTTGCTGTTAGTTGAGGCCCATAATGCCCTCCTGTTGGTCCTGTGTGACAATGGTTTAATATTTTACTAGCTTCATCTCCAAATACACATCGGCGTATTATTCCATCGGGACAACTTTTAAACAGATGTGGATCTTCCCAAAAATAGTGTTTTATATCACTGAAGAATTTCTTTCGTTTTTGGTACGATAATCCTTTTTCAAGGAATCCACATACTAAATAATTTGCATAGTCTGCAAACCATGGGATTTCTTTATAATCTATCTTCAATAGATATTCATCAGGAAAGTTGTCTTGTATGGCCGATTAATTTAGAACTTCTAATTCGGGATTTTCAAGACGAGAAAGATGATCAGCGGCGAGATTTTCTGCTCCTCTTTTATCTCGGATTTCAATATCAAACTCTTGTAAGAGTAAGATCCAACGGATTAATCTTGGTTTAGCATCTTGTTTTGAAAATAGGTATCTAAGAGCAGAATGGTCGGTATAGACCACCGTTTTTGCTAGAACGAGATAGGATCGAAATTTGTCAAAAGCAAAGACAATAGCAAGGAGTTCTTTTTCAGTAGTTGTATAGTTCGTTTGTGCTCCTTGTAACGTCTTACTAGCATAATATATAGGTTGAAATCGTTTTTCAATCCTTTGTCCTAAAACGGCTCCCATTGCAAAATCACTTGCATCGCACATTAGTTCAAATGGTAGATTCCAATTTGGTGTTATCATGATCGGCGCATTAGTGAGTTTTTCTTTAAGAATATTAAAAGATTTGATACACTCATCTGAAAAGATGAATGGAGCATCCTTTTCTAGGAGTTTATTCATAGGAGTGGCAATTTTAGAAAAATCTTCTATGAAACGTCGGTAAAAACCGGCATGCCCTAGAAAACTCCTAACTCCTCTAACATTGGTGGGATGTGAAAGTTTAGCAATTACATCTACTTTAGCTCTATCCACTTCAATTCCTTCTTTTGAAATTTTATGACCAAGAACGATGCCTTCTTTAACCATGAAATGGCATTTCTCCCAATTAAGAACTAGATTTGATTGTTTGCATCTAATTAGCATTCGTTCCAGATTAACTAGACATGATTCAAATGTATCACCGAAGACTGAAAAGTCATCCATGAAAACTTCCATGCATTCTTCTATCATGTCATGAAAAATCGCCATCATACACCTTTGAAAGGTTGCAGGGGCGTTACAAAGTCCAAATGGCATGCGTTTGTAAGCAAAAGTACCATAAGGGCACGTGAATGTGGTTTTCTCTTGGTCCTCGGGTGCTATTGGAATTTGAAAATATCCGGAAAATCCATCTAGAAAACAATAGTAACTATTTCCGGCTAATCTTTCCAACATTTGATCTATGAAAGGTAAGGGAAAGTGATCTTTTCTGGTGGCGTCATTTAATTTTCTATAATCAATACACACACGCCATCCTGTTACAGTCCTAGTAGGAATAAGCTCATTTTTCTCATTTGTAATGACAGTCATGCCACCCTTCTTAGGTACGCATTGAACTGGGCTTACCCATGGACTATCAGAGATTGGATAAATTAGACCTGCATCTAGCAGTTTAATAATCTCTTTCTTAACTACATCTTGCATATTAGGATTTAGTCTTCGTTGGCGTTGCACATACGTTTTATGACCTTCTTCCATAAGGATTTTATGTGTGCAATACGAAGGACTTATTCCTTTAATATCATGAATCTTCCATGCAATGGCTGGTTTATGAGCTTTCAACACAGAAATGAGTTGTGATTTCTCATTTTCAGTAAGAGAAGACGATATTATTACAGGTAATTCAGATTCACCATGTAAATAAGCGTATTCCAAATGGTTTGGAAGTGGCTTTAACTCTAATTTCGGAGGTTCTTCTATCGATGATTTGTATCGATATCTGTCTTCTTCTTTTAGCATTTGAATTTATTCTGTTGTTGGTTCATATCCATTAGCTATAAGTGTAGCTAACATTTCAGCTACATCAATTGGTTCATTACCTTCTCCTAAAGAACATTCTCCTGTTCCTTGTAATTCTGGAAATTCTTCTAATAATTCTGCATGTGCATCTATAGTTTGAATATAATAACATGTATCATCTGCAGATTGTGGTTGTTGCATTGCTCTATCAACTGAAAAGGTAACACTCTCATCTTCTATACTTAGGGTCAATTTCTTACCGAACACGTCTATCATTGCTTTAGCCGTGTTTAAGAATGGTCTTCCTAATATGAGAGGAACTTGAGAATCTTCTTCCATGTCCAAAACAACAAAATCTACTGGAAATACTAAAGTACCAACTTTAACTAGCATGTTCTCCATTATCCCTTTAGGATATTTTATTGATCTATCGGCTAGTTGTATGCTTATTCTGGTTGGTTTCAATTCTCCAAGGTCTAGTTTAGTGTATAGTGAATACGGCATTAGATTTATACTAGCACCTAAGTCTGCCAATGCTTCTATTGAACTAAGACTACCCAGAAAACATGGAATTGTGAAACTTCCTGGATCAGATAGTTTTTCTGGTATCTTATTCAACAGCACTGCTGAACAATTAGCATTCATAGTAACAGCCGAGAGTTCTTCCATTTTCTTTCTATTTGAGATTAGATCTTTCAAGAATTTAGCATATCTAGGCATTCCTGAAATCACATCAATGAAAGGAAGATTTACATTTATCTGTTTAAACATATCCAAGAATTTGGATTGCTCGGCTTCAAGTTTTTCTTTCTTCATTTTACTCGGGTAAGGAAGTGGTGGTTGGTATGGTTTAACATAAGGTTTAGCCTTAGCTGTGTTATCTTCATTAACCTTTTCAACTACCGGTTCTTTTTCCTTATCTTGATCAGGTTGTGGTTCTTGTGGAGTAGGAATGGTTTCATCAGAAGTTACAGGTATTTCCGGTGGTTTAAGTGTTGTACCACTTCTTGTGGTAATGGCTTTAGCTGTTTCATTCCGGGGGTTAGCATTTGTATCACTAGGTAGACTTCCCGGTTTTCTTTCACCTATTAACCTTGCTAGGTTACTTACTTCTTGTTCCAGATTTTGAATAGAAGCTTGTTGATTTCTAAATGCTTGAGCATTTTGTTCATTGGTTTATTTTTGAGATGTGAAAAACTGCGTTTGAGTTTCAACTAGCTTCGTCATCATATCTTCTAAATTCGGCTTTTTATCATCGGTTTGTTGTGGTGGTTTGTTTTGAAAATTCGGTCTTTGCTGATTGTAATTATTATTGGATACTTGTTGATTGCTAGGACCTTTTTGGTTGTTGTATGGAATATTTCGGTTATAATTCTGGTTTTGATTGTAAATCGGTCTTGGCGGTTGATAATTATTCTGATAATTATTTCCAGGCCTTTGGTTTATGTATGAAATATTCTCTCTTTGTTCCATTGTTAATTCAATACTGAGACAATCTTTTGTCAAATGTGGTCCTCCACACTGCTCACAACTAATTCGTATTGAGTGAATATCTTTAGTCATCTTTTCCATTCGTCTCTCCACAGCATCTATCTTTGCGGAAATGGAATCTAAGTCATGGCTAGAATCGGCTCTAGCTGCTTTAGATGATCTAACGATATCTTTTTCTTGGTGCCACTCATGTGAGTGGGAAGTAGTGTTATCAATAATTTTGTAAGCATCAGTTTCGGTTTTCTTCATAATAGAACCACCAGCTGCTATATCTATGTCTTTTCTTGTAGTGATGTCGCATCCTTGGTAGAATATTTGTACTATTTAACAGGTGTCTAAACCATGTTGCGGACATCCTCTTAACAACTTTCCATATCTTGTCCATGCCTCATATAGAGTTTCATTTGGTTTCTGTGTAAACGTAACAATTTCTGCTTGAAGTCTTACGGCTTTAGATGCAGGAAAGAATTGTTTAAGAAATTTGTCAACTAAAACATCCCATGTATCAATCGCCCCTTCAGGTAACGATTCCAACCAATCTTTGGCTTCTCCCTTTAAAGTCCAGGGAAATAACATGAGATATATCTGTTCATCCTCCACTTCTCGGATTTTAAATAGTGTGCAGATCCTATTAAAGGTACGTAGATGTTCATTTGGATCTTCCTTCGGCGCACCACTAAATTGGCATTGATTAGTCACCATGTGTAGAATTTGTCCTTTGATTTCATAATCTGGCGCATTAATGTCTGGATGAGTAATTGCGTGACCTTGGCCAGTGCGTTTAGCTCTCATTCGGTCTTCCATACTTAAAGGTTCCAGATTCTCCATAATTGAATTTGTTGAATCGGAATCACTAGAGGATTCTGATTTAATGGTTTGTTCCTCAACAATCTCTGTTTGAATGATTGGTGGTTCCGGAGGAAAGTTTAGTGGTTCAGGATCTACGAACCGTTCCTGAATATTCTCCGGATTCTCAATTGTGAGGTCGGGTTCAAAAAATGGATTATCGGAAATTTGAACTGAAGTACTTGGTCGACTGGATGACGATTCTAAAGAAAAATCAACGGCAGTAATATTTGCTAAATGTCTTGATCTAGTTACAGGTGGTGAACGTACAAAAGGTGGTGAACGTCTTGCTCGGTGCATTCACTGAATATCCTATTAGTTTTTAAAAGGAAAGAAAAATTTTAATAAGTTATCCAATTAATAGACTTTTCTGATTTTGCCCACGTTTCGAATAGCCAAAAGATGTAGCAGAGGGGCAGGATTCGTTTGGTCTCAATATAATTGAGGACTGTTTGGCTCCAATAACCCGGTCCACGTACAAATCCAACTATTACTACGAACCAGAAAATTTTGATGTCTATCAATTTAACCACTCAAAATAAATTTTCGTAATTTTAAGAAATTTAGATAAGAAGTAGAATAAAAATCTATGTCCTAAAACTAGAATAGCGAGAAATAAGAAAGAAAAAGATTTCGTCGGAAAAAGGTTGAAAAAGAAAAAATGGTTGAAAAATAAAAGGTGACGGAAAAATTAAAAGAAACTTATAAAACTTAAAAATACTTGACTAACCTAACCTTATTACTACAACTAACTTAAAATTATAATTGCAAATTGAGATTACTAATTGGAATGATAATTGGTACATAGTAAAAGGTGTCTAAAAATATTAAAGCTTACAGGAAAAACTATATCCCAAATAGAAATAAATTAAAAAGAAACTAAAACTTAAAAAGGCGTCGCAAAATTCTAAAGTACCTAAATCTTAATCTAAGAAAAAGCACTTAAGGAATTCTACGGCAAATCCTAAAAATCTAGAAGTAAGAAATAACTATGGCAAAAACTAAGTTTAAAACTAAATATGAGAAAAAAATACAAATATTACGCTACAACGATTAAAAAGGGACAAAATATAAAAATATACAAAAAGTTGTAAAAAGTACAATTTTTATAAAAATATTATTTTTATATTATTTATTTAATAAAACTACTAATTTTACAATTTAATTAAACTAATTAAACTAAATAAAACAAATTAAATAAAAAGAAATTTTAAAATAAAACTTAATTTTAATAATAATTGATAATTAGGGTTTTATATTAATAATTATTATAATTACCCGTAATTAATGCTTGATTAGGGTTCTGGTCAGCTGTGTCAGATGGTCTCCGCGACTTGCGGTATTCAAAGCTTCAAACCCCGCGACTCGCGGGGTTCCAAAATTCAGCTGACAGGTTATTTAAATTCGACGCGTTTTTCTTTATTTATTTTTTTTTCTGTTTTTAATTTTTCTGTTAAAAAAATATGTGTATAAAAACTTATATTTTAAAAACTTAAATAAAATAGAACTACTTTATAATTTTAATAAATAAAATGCTTAAAACTAGATTTATATATATTTTTTTATGTTTTTAAATAAAAACAAAATACTTAAATTAAACTTATGTTTTTATAAAATAAAAATAAAGAAACTTTATAAAACTTAAATATTTAACAAAATCTTAAAAATACTTATATTTTTGTTTTTCTTTTTATATTTTCGAATATTTAAAACATATTTTTATAAAAGCGACTTTTAATAGAAGTAAACTAAAAATCTCTTTTTTTTTTTTATTATAGCGTTGCGCTTCCGGCTTTTAAGAGATTCCCCGGCAGCGGCGCCAAAAATAACTTGATGTGGTAGCGGAGTGGTATAAAATAGTTATTAATTTTAGCAGAAAATACTATTAAATACGATACAATTTTACACAAGATATTTATTTATTTAGAGAACGGATATACTTAAACCTTGCTACAACACTTATAGGCAGTGTACCTAATCGTACAGTAGTGTAGTTTTTAGTAAGTCCGGTTCGTTCCACATGGAATCTTTTTAAACAAAGCTTAACGCTATATTAGTTTACTTTTATAAAAATACAAATATATATATATAAATAATATTATTATTATAAAGGGGGGGGGGGGGGGGGGGGTTTTACCGTTTAATGACCGGTTTGTCGATTTTAAAACTTTAGTCGCAGTTAAAACCAAATGTAAAATATTAAAAATAAATACAAGACTTAAATTAAAGCATAAAGTAAATAACGATAATGAAATTGCGAATAATAAAAGTGCGATAAAATAAACTTGCGATAATTAAAAAGTACGATAATTAAAAGTGCAATTAAATACAATAACAATAAATAAAAATGCGATAATTAGAAGTGCAATTAAATATAAAATAAAGGAAATTAAATATGAAATAAAAGAATTATGCTTATTTAAACTTCCGTAATCATGATGTTTGACGTGTTGATTTTAGTTTTATGCCCATGGGTTAATTGTCCTTTGTCCTGGATTATTTAATATGTCCGTCTGGTTTTTGTCCATAACAGTCCATCAGTCATAAATATAAAGTGCGAGTGTCCTCGTAAAATTATTCTTATACCCGAAGTTAAATATTCCAACTAATTGGGGACTTAAACTGGAACAAGATTTTAATATTTCGTTTAATAATTACACCAGGATGTCGACTGAGTGTAACCCAAGGTTTTAATATTTTGTTATCAATTATACCAAGTGTCCTTGTACATAATTTCACCCCTGTTTTAATGAGTCCATTGACTATTAATCCATCCCCGTGTCCAGTCAAATGAACAATAATTCGTACTTATAAATACCCTGCCCATCGTGTCCGATTGAGTGTATATGGTAATTTATAGGGACGCCCAATTGTAAATCTTTATATTAACATTAACAAACTATCATTTAGTTAAACAAATATAAAGCCCATTAATAGCCCATAGTCTAATTTTCACAAGTGTCATTCTTTTGTCCAAACCCCAATTATGGTACAAAGCTCAATTACCCAATTTTAGTAATTAGCTCAACATCATGATTACTTCGTTTTAAATAAGCATAATAATAACTTAGCTACGAGACATTAATGTAAAAAGGTTGAACATAACTTACAATGATTAAAAATAGCGTAGCGTTACACGGACAGAATTTCGACTTACACCCTTACAACATTTGCTAACATACCCTTATTATTAGAATTATAATTAAAATTAAAATTAAAATTAAAATATAAATATAAATTTTTACGTAGTATTATAAGAGAAGAAGAAAAAGATGATGATTACGATCAGAATGCGCGAGCTTTATAGGGATTTTCTGAAATTGGGGCTCCGCGACTCGCGGCCTTTTTGGCCTTCAAACTCCGCGAGTCGCGGAGTTTGAAATTACAGCTCAGATACTTTGGAGTCTTTCTTGCCGAAGGATTTATAAATATATATAATATATTAAATAATTATAAGAATTATTTAAATATTATATTATATTTATGTGCATAGTTGATTTGTAATTTTTAGTCCGTTGCGTCGAGCGTTGAGAGTTGACTCATGTCCAGGTTCCGGATTTTCGAACGTCCTTGCGTACAATTTAATATCTTGTACTTTGTGTTTTGAATCTTGTACTCTTGTAATTTCGAGACGTTTCTTATCAATAATTGGAACCTTTTTGATTGTCTTTTGTACTTTTGAGCTTTTTGGTCGTTTGCGTCTTCAATTCGTCGAATCTGTCTTTTGTCTTCACCTTTTATTATTTAAACGAATATTACTTGTACATAGAACAATTGCAACTAAAAGCTTGTCTTTCTTGAGGAATAATGCTATGAATTATATGTTCGTTTTTAGCATTATCAGATTTGTACGTGGACCGGGTTATTGGAGCCAAACAGTCCTCAATTATATTGAGACCAAAATGAATCCTGCCCCTCTGCTGCATCTTTTGGCTATTCGAAACGTGGGCAAAATCAGAAAAGTCTATTGATTGGATAACTTATATAATTTTTCTTTCCTTTTAAAAACTAATAGGATATTCAGTGAATGCACCGAGCAAGACGTTCACCACCTTTTGTACGTTCACCACCTGTAACTAGATCAAGACATTTAGCAAATATTACCGCCGTTGATTTTTCTTTAGAATCGTCATCCAGTCGACCAAGTACTCCAGTTCAAATTTCTGATAATCCATTTTTTGAACCCGACCACACAATTGAGAATCCGGAGAATATTCAGGGACGATTCATAGATCCTGAACCATTAAATTTTCCTCCGGAACCACCAATCATTCAAACAGAGATTGTTGAGGAACGAACCATTAAATCAGAATCCTCTAGTGATTCCGATTCAACAAATTCAATTATGGAGAATCTGGAACCTTTAAGTATGGAAGACCGAATGAGAGCTAAACGCACTGGCCAAGGTCACGCAATTACTCATCCAGACATTAATGCGCCAGATTATGAAATCAAAGGACAAATTCTACACATGGTGACTAATCAATGCCAATTTAGTGGTGCGCCGAAGGAAGATCCAAATGAACATCTTCGTACCTTTAATAGGATCTGCACACTATTTAAAATCCGAGAAGTGGAGGATGAACAGATATATCTCATGTTATTTCCCTGGACTTTAAAGGGAGAAGCCAAAGATTGGTTGGAATCGTTACCTGAAGGGGCGATTGATACATGGGACGTTTTAGTTGAAAATTTTCTTAAACAATTCTTTCCGGCATCTAAAGCCGTAAGACTTCAAGGAGAAATTGTTACGTTTACACAGAAACCGAATGAAACTCTATATGAGGCGTGGACAAGATTTAGAAAGTTATTGAGAGGATGTCCGCAACATGGTTTAGACACCTGTTAAATAGTACAAATATTCTACCAAGGATGCGACATCACTACAAGGAAAGACATAGATATAGCAGCTGGTGGTTCTATTATGAAGAAAACCGAAACTGATGCTTATAAAATTATTGATAACACTGCTTCCCACTCACATGAGTGGCACCAAGAAAAAGATATCTTTAGATCATCTAAAGCAGCTAGAGCCGATTCTAGCCATGACTTAGATTCCATTTCCGCAAAGATAGATGTTGTCGAGAGACGAATGGAAAAGATGACTAAGGATATTCACTCAATACGAATTAGTTGTGAGCAGCGTGGAGGACCACATTTGACAAAAGATTGTCTCAGTATTGAATTAATAATGGAACAAAGAGAGAATATTTCATACATAAACCAAAGACCTGGAAATAATTATCAGAATAATTATCAACCGCCAAGACCTATTTACAATCAAAATCAGAATTATAACCGAAATATTCCATACAACAACCAACAAGGTCCTAGCAATCAACAAGTATCCAATAATACTTACAATTCTCAAAGACCTAATTTTCAAAACAAACCACCACAAACCGATGATAAAAGGCCGAATTTAGAAGATATGATGACAAAGCTAGTTGAAACTCAAACGCAGTTTTTCACATCTCAAAAACAAACCAATGAACAAAATGCTCAAGCATTTAGAAATCAACAAGCTTCTATTCAAAACCTGGAACAAGAAGTAAGTAACCTAGCAAGGTTAATAGGTGAAAGAAAACCGGGAAGTTTACCTAGTGATACAAATGCTAACCCCCGGAATGAAACAGCTAAAGCCATTACCACAAGAAGTGGTACAACACTTAAATCACCTGAAATACCTGTAACTTTTGATGAAGTTATTCCTACTCCACAAGAACCACAACCTGATCAAGATAAGGAAAAAGAACCGGTAGTTGAAAAGGTTAATGAAGATAACACAGTTAAGGCTAAACCTTATGTTAAACCATACCAACCACCACTTCCTTACCCGAGTAAAATGAAGAAAGAGAAACTTGAAGCCGAGCAATCCAAATTCTTGGATATGTTTAAACAGATAAATGTAAATCTTCCTTTCATTGATGTAATTTCAGGAATGCCTAGATATGCTAAATTCTTGAAAGATCTAATCTCAAATAGAAAGAAAATGGAAGAACTCTCGGCTGTTACTATGAATGCTAATTGTTCAGCAGTGCTGTTGAATAAGATACCAGAAAAACTATCTGATCCAGGAAGTTTCACAATTCCATGTTTTCTGGGTAGTCTTAGTTCAATAGAAGCATTGGCAGACTTAGGTGCTAGTATAAATTTAATGCCGTATTCACTATACGCTAAACTAGACCTTGGAGAATTGAAACCAACAAGAATAAGCATACAACTAGCCGATAGATCAATAAAATATCCTAGAGGGATAATGGAGAATATGCTAGTTAAAGTTGGTACTTTAGTATTTCCAGTAGATTTTGTTGTTTTGGACATGGAAGAAGATTCTCAAGTTCCTCTCATATTAGGAAGACCATTCTTAAACACGGCTAAAGCAATGATAGACGTGTTCGGTAAGAAATTGACCCTAAGTATAGAGGACGAGAGTGTTACCTTTTCAGTTGATAGAGCAATGCAACAACCACAATCTGCAGATGATACATGTTATTATATTCAAACTATAGATGCACATGCAGAATTGTTAGAAGAATTTCCAGAATTACAAGGAACAGGAGAATGTTCTTTAGGAGAAGGTAATGAACAAATTGATAAAGCTGAAATGTTAGCTACACTTATAGCTAATGGATATGAACCAACAACAGAAGAAATTCAAATGCTAAAAGAAGAAGACATATATCGATATAAATCATCGATAGAAGAACCTCCGAAATTAGAGTTAAAGCCACTTCCAAACCATTTGGAATACGCTTATTTACATGGTGAATCTGAATTACCTGTAATAATATCGTCTTCTCTTATTGAAAATGAGAAATCACAACTCATTTCTGTGTTGAAAGCTCATAAACCAGCCATTGCATGGAAGATTCATGATATTAAAGGAATAAGTCCTTCGTATTGAACACATAAAATCCTTATGGAAGAAGGTCATAAAACGTATGTGCAACGCCAACGAAGACTAAATCCTAATATGCAAGATGTAGTTAAGAAAGAGATTATTAAACTGCTAGATGCAGGTTTGATATATCCAATTTCTGATAGTCCATGGGTAAGCCCGGTTCAATGCGTGCCTAAGAAGGATGGCATGACTGTCATTACAAATGAGAAAAATGAGCTTATTCCTACTAGGACTGTAACAGGATGGCGTGTATGTATTGATTATAGAAAATTAAATGACGCCACCAGAAAAGATCACTTTCCCTTACCTTTCATTGATCAAATGTTGGAAAGATTAGCCGGAAATAGTTACTATTGTTTTCTAGATGGATTTTCCGGATATTTTCAAATTCCAATAGCACCCGAAGATCAAGAGAAAACCACATTCACGTGCCCTTATGGTACTTTTGCTTACAAACGCATGCCATTTGGAATTTGCAACGCCCCTGCAACCTTTCAAAGGTGCATGATGGCGATTTTTCATGACATGATAGAAGAATGCATGGAAGTTTTCATGGATGACTTTTCAGTCTTCGGTGATACATTTGAATCATGTCTAGTTAATCTGGAACGAATGCTTATTAGATGCGAACAATCAAATCTAGTACTTAATTGGGAGAAATGCCATTTCATGGTTAATTAAGGCATCGTTCTTGGTCATAAAATTTCAAAAGAAGGAATTGAAGTGGATAGAGCTAAAGTAGATGTAATTGCTAAACTTCCACATCCCACCAATGTTAGAGGAGTCAGGAGTTTTCTAGGGCATGCCGGTTTTTACCGACGTTTCATAAAAGATTTTTCTAAAATTGCCACTCCTATGAATAAACTCCTAGAAAAGGATGCTCCATTCATCTTTTCAGATGAATGTATCAAATCTTTTAATATTCTTAAAGAGAAACTCACTAATGCGCCGATCATGATAACACCGAATTGGAATCTACCATTTGAACTAATGTGCGATGCAAGTGATTTTGCAATGGGAGCCGTTTTAGGACAAAGGATTGAAAAACGATTTCAACCTATATATTATGCTAGTAAGACGTTACAAGGAGCACAAACAAATTACACAACTACTGAAAAAGAACTCCTTGCTATTGTCTTTGCTTTTGACAAATTTCTTTCATATCTCGTTCTAGCAAAAACGGTGGTCTATACCGACCATTCTGCTCTTAGATACCTATTTTCGAAACAAGATGCTAAACCAAGATTAATTCGCTGGATCTTACTCTTACAAGAGTTTGATATTGAAATCCGAGATAAAAGAGGAGCAGAAAATCTCGCCGCTGATCATCTTTCTCGTCTTGAAAATCCCGAATTTGAAGTTCTAAATGAATCGGCCATACAAGACAACTTTCCTGATGAATATCTATTGAAGATAGATTATAATGAAATTCCATGGTTTGCAGACTATGCAAACTACTTAGTTTGTGGATTCCTTGAAAAAGGATTATCGTACCAAAAACGAAAGAAATTCTTCAGTGATATAAAACACTATTTCTGGGAAGATCCACATCTGTTTAAAAGTTGTCCCGATGGAATAATACGCCGATGTGTATTTGGAGATGAAGCTAGTAAAATTTTAAACCATTGTCACACAGGACCAACAGGAGTTTATGAAGCTAACAGCAAGAAAAGTTTATGAAGCTGGATTCTATTGGCCTACAATTTACAAAGACGCACACCTTCTTTGCAAATCCTGTGATGCTTGTCAAAGGGCCGAAAAAATAAGTCAACGTGATGAAATGCCACAAAATGTCATCCAAGTATGTGAAGTATTTGACATTTGGGGTATTGACTTTATGGGTCCATTTTCAAAATCTCATAATAATCTCTATATTCTCGTAGCCATTGATTATGTATCTAAATGGGCGGAAGCACAAGCTCTCCCAACTAACGATGCACGAGTTGTAGTCAACTTTTTAAAACGTCTTTTTGCAAGGTTTGGAACACCGAAAGCTTTAATAAGTGATCGGGGAACTCATTTCTGTAATATTCAACTTGAGAAAGTTCTTAAAAGATATGGAGTAACTCATAAAATCTCCACCGCATATCATCCACAAACAAGTGGACAAGTTGAAAATACCAACCGAGCTTTAAAACGTATTCTAGAAAAAAACGTAGGATCAAATCCGAAGGAATGGTCCATTAAATTGGAGGATGCACTCTGGGCTTTTAGAACAGCCTACAAAACTCCAATTGGAACCACACCTTTTAAACTTGTTTATGGAAAAGCATGTCATCTTCCAGTAGAAATTGAACACAAAGCATTTTGGGCTTTGAAGACATGTAATCTTGATATACATGAAGCTGGACGTCTACGATTAAGTCAACTAAACGAATTAGAAGAATTAAGACATGAAGCATACGAAAATTCGTTAATCTATAAAGAAAGAACGAAGAAATGGCATGATAAAAGAATCAGAAGTTCAAAAGAATTTAAAGAAGGAGACAGAGTTCTTCTTTTCAATTCACGATTCAAGCTATTTTCTGGAAAATTGAAATCAAGATGGTCTGGACCATTCATAGTCAAAAGAGTTTTCCCATACGGAACGATAGAATTAATAAATTCAAATGGAATTGAATTTAAAGTTAATGGTCACAGAGTTAAACATTACATACATGATCCGATGGAAGTTGAAAGGACCCGTTAATATACATTATAAACGATTCACAATAGTTGATTACATCGCGAGGTATTTGACCTCTATATGATACATTTTACAAACATTGCATTCATTTTTAAAAGACAAACTTTCTTTACAACGAAAGTTGACGGCATGCACACTATTTCATAATACATCCAACTATAATTGGCTTAATAATAATTTTTATGAACTCAATGACTCGAATGCAACGTCTTTCAAAATATACCATGAATGACTCCAAGTAATATCCTTAAAATGAGCTAATGCACAGCGGAAGATTTCTTTAATACCTGAGAATAAACATGCTTTAAAGTGTCAACCAAAAGGTTGGTGAGTTCATAGGTTTATCATAACAATCATTTCAATATATTAATAGACCACAAGATTTCCGTTTATAAATATACGTACACTCGCAAGTGTATAAAAGTATTCTATAAGTTGTAGGCACCCGGTAACAAGCCTTAACGTTCATGTTTTACCCTCTTAAGTACACCAGATCAGGTGTGTTTAAAATAACCTCGAAGTACTAAAGCATCTCATAGTCAGGATGGGGTTTGTCAGGCCCAATAGATCTATCTTTAGGATTCGAGCCTACCATACATAGACAAGTAGTTTAATGTTACCAAGCTAAGGGTATATTTCTGGTTTAAACCCACATAGAATTAGTTTTAGTACTTGTGCCTATTTCGTAAAACATTTATAAAACAGCGCATGTATTCTCAGCCCAAAAATATATATAAAAAGGGTGTAATGAAACTCACAATACTGTATTTCGTAGTAAAAATACATATAACGTCATTTAACAAGTGCAAGGTTGGCCTCAGATTCACGAACGTATCAATATTGAGATTCAATATTGCAGGAAAGTACGTTGACGCAATGGAGATGATAAACACTATATTGACCTCACGAGCATACCCATGAACCATACCCATCACCTCCATAGCTATAACCCATAATTTCCTTAGCTTCGACTCATTCAAAAAAACTGTTTTGAAATCATTCGGACAGCACTCCGTCGTAATATTTTATGTATACTAATAATATCTTGAAATAATACAGAGCAAATATATATATATATATATATATATATATATATATATATATATATATATATATATATATATATATATATATATATATATATATATATATATATATATATATATATATATATATATATATATCGATTGAGAGAGTTTAGAGAAATATATTTTCAAGTTTCTATGAAATAATGAAACCTATTGAATTCTATTTATAATAGAAGTATGAATTATTAAAGTGAATTATTAAAGTATGAATTATTAAGTGAATTATTAAAGTATGAATTATTAAAGTGAATTATTAAAGTATGAATTATTAAAGTAAATTATTAAAGTATGAATTATTAAAGTGAATTATTAAAGTATGAAAAATTAAAGTAAATTATTAAAGTATGAATTATTAAAGTGAATTATTAAAGTATAAATTATTAAAGTGAATTATTAAAGTTAAAGTAAAGTAAAAGTAAAGTAAAGGTAAAGTTAAAGTATAGTAAAAGTATAAAAACTATGTATGTATTATACGCGTATAAATATATAATATTAATTTAAATCGTTATATACATTTAATGAAATAAAATATAAATATCGTTATATTTATTATACTGGTTAAGTAATGATTTATCAAAAGTGATTCTAGATATTTATAAAAGTTATATACGTTTTAATAATAAAGTTCTTTTTAAACTGAAAGCGTCTTTGTACGTTTGAAAATAGATTAATAGAATATTATGGAAACCAATTCTCCACTAACTTTTGTCTAACTTTCGTAAATGACACTTTTTGTTTTTATTTATAAATAGCTTTACAAATTATTCTGAATATCGTTAAGAGGAATAGATTTTCTCAAATCATAGTGGACCTCTCAACAGAGACTTGTAATCATAATTCAATTTTTCTGATAGTTCAATCATTTAATATATATTTTTTTTAATTTCGTCAAAAATCATATTGAAACAAATACGTTCGTGTTAAGTATTATACGTTTAATACTTTATTAATATTCTCAAGTTATAATATATATATACATATACATATCTATTTATATATAACGGTTCGTGAATCGTCAGAATTTGGTCGAGGTTATAATGAATGTATGAACACAGTTTAAAATTCTTGAGATTTAACTTAACAAACTTTGCTTATCGTGTCGGAATAATATAAAGATTAAAGTTTAAATTTGGTCGGAAATTTCCGGGTCGTCACAGTACCTACCCGTTAAAGAAATTTCGTCCCCGAAATTTGATAGAGGTCGTCATGACTAACAATGAGAATGTTATTATAAAGATTATAGAGTTTTATCATGTTCAAGAAGAATGGATAAAATAATTCGATTACTCGAAGCGTGTGAGTGAAGTTATCGTAAATGAATGAAATAAGATAATAGTGATTCGTTGTATCATTTGATGTCATCACGATTGATCTCCGAAAAGAAAATCTTTGTAATCTATATTGGATTTGATTATTCGGCGATTAAGGAAATTATGATTCTCTTTGAATTAATGCGATAATACATTTTGATTTCTCTGTCGGATATTTTACTATAAATCCACCTCATTTGTTTTCTTACAACTCACACCTTCTCAACTCATATTTTAAAGTATTTGTCAATATTCTTCATCCAGTGCTGATTCTTGATATACTCCTCACTTTCATATCTGTCGCTCTTCTTTTTCATCTGTCTCCGGAAGAATCTATTTACTTCTACTATACTCTTGGTTTTATAGTGTTTTTAGTTCTCCCGTGTCTTTATATTGCTATATGCATTGATATATACGGTTTGTGATTTCTAGGTTGTTGTTGGGTTTTATATCTTCCCTTATATTTCAAAGTCCTTGCTTCTTCTATAATCATTGTCATCCACAGTTAATGCTCTCTTCTATTTGCTATGATTTATACTCCCATTTCTAGTTCGGAGCTTTGTCCTTTCGTTTCTTCTTCTTGCGATTAAGCACCGCTTGTAATGGTCCAGAATTCGCAGATATAAATTTCGGAATGAACATTGTTAATGTTCTAGGAAGGAAATTGTAATGACACGATCTTGACTTGTCAAATTACCAGATGATCTCGGAAAAGGCCGAATCATCAAGAAATATTTTCTTGATATTTAGAGATCAAAGAGAATACAAGAGTCGTGTAACATAGCACATGATGACGTTATGATCTGTGAATCATCATGTTCCATTTAGAAACTCAGCATGAATTACTGTAATATAATCACGTTGATCAAGTGTCATTATATTATACTAACTCATGCTTCAGCTCCCAACACTTCTTCAAGAATATTCCTATTTTAAACTCGAATGTTTCAGAATTTAGAAACTAAAATAGTTTCTTTTATGATATAATACAAATAACGCGAAGAGGTAAATGATTTCAGATAAGAATAATTATAAAAATTATCTTCAGAAGTATGGATGATATTTATAATGAAAGATACGATGATATCTTAGAATGACTAATATCAGAGGATGATGAAAGATATTGTCCGCAGGGGTTTAGAGTCAGGAGCAAGGTATTCGTTAATGACTTCAGCAAGTACTGAATCATTTGGATTCTTTGAAGGCAGGTTCAGCCTTTGTGATTTGTCCACAGCCTCCTTCATACTTTGCTCAATCCGTTTTCCAGTTCCAAAGCTTCTCTTTTTCTGAGCTTTGCCAATATACTATCCTTTATCATCCAACTTTTTACTGTTAAGGTCGTTTACAGTTTTTGCTGCTTCATCAGCATTTTTCAAAATTTCGAGAACTGGTTCGCAGTTTAGGGTGTTTTTCAGAAAGTTCTCATTCAAAGAATGTAAGTCTTAGAGGTAGACATTGTGTGTATATGTAATTATTGATGTAGACATGCTGCGAGGTTTCAAAATACTGATTGCTGATTCTCAATAATTGGTATGGCAATTCTTGTTATAAGGTACGAATGAGTATATGATAGGGTTTCGATAATTATAATGATTTTTTTTTTGGAAAGTCAAAGATCGGTGAAGTTGTTGGTAAGTTTATTGCTAATGTGGTGAATATAAACGATTCCCCGGTAACGTTGGCGAAAGGGCAACGTATCTATCAAGGTTATAATAAGACTATTTTGATTGAGAAGTCGAAGTTGACTTGCTGGAGCTGTGACAAAACTGTCTATTTTGAAATGGAATTGAAAAGTTATTTTAGCTAGTAAATGCCAAAGGGTCAAACACGGATACGTGTCGAACTATGACTTGGGTTTTGAGAGTTTTTCAGGTGTATAACTGTGGGTAACATGTGGTTGGATCATCATCTCGATTGTTCCTTAGTTGAAGTGTCTTCAGGAATTTCGAAGGGTTTGAGCACATATTGTAATCGTTAATACATATGATGTTCTAACACAGTTTTGAAGTCAAAGTATAGCTTTGAAAGATATAGGAATCTAAGAGTGATGATACTGGTTATATTTTGAATTGAATTATGCGATTTCAAAATCAGAATATGTAATTAAATTTGAATGAGTATGATTGTTTTGATTTATATGAAAGAATGGATATTGTTGTGAAAGTAGGGAGTATAGTTGATGATTGCTGAATCAGTTTCGAAAAATGTAATATATTAATTGTGAATTTATATATCTCTCGGGTATTACCTACCCGTTAAAAAAATTTCACAATTAATATTTTGTACAAAAGAAGTTTATTACAGTCTTTATGTAAATATATGTGTATATTTTCTTTAGATGTAATATAGATTTAATGAGTTAATATTAAATTAAACTCATTTGTTTTATGGTTGGAACTAGAATTGAGTAATCCCTAAAACTTTATAAATTGCATAAGTATTTCTTCAATAATATTGAAATTATGAATCATTACTTTGTTATTTGTTGGTTTTCGTGAAATTCTTGTGAACTTCGCAAGGTACGAATGATGTTATTTGAAAAGTTTCGAGTACATCGATGATGAAAGTATAAAATCAAACATATATTCGAATAATACACATGATTTATTATGAATTGGATTTTTATTGAATTAAGACAGAGATTGTAATTAACGATGGTTAAGTTGCGGACGAAGGACGTACATCATTGCATATTTGTAATATGAATTAACTGAGTAGTTAAGATTTACACATAATAGCTTAGTACGGGAAGATTTATTATGGTTTAAAAATTTATACATATAAAATATACATATAAATCTTTCGATTGGAAATGAGTTAATACTTCATAACTCATTGATACAATATATTTGTTATTGATTCGTAATGATGTCTACAATGATTCTTGAACTGACAGAGTTTGTGATGTTACAGGTGCTGTTGATGCTGACGATACTGACGGCACTGACTGTGTTGATGATGCTACGGTCCTGTTGATGCTGTTGGTAAAACAATTCTAGCTTGTAAATCGTACACCATTTTCGATCAAAGTTTCTACTCTACCATCTCCGTTCACTCATCCGATTTATGGTCAGAATTAAATAATCACTAAGATTTTAGAGATTACATAACTTCCGCAGAGATATCTCTTCAATGAAGTTTATGAATTAATACTTCATCGTTTGTTGTTGTTGATATTCCTGGATATTTACAGGGCGTATGACGTTGATGTTTGAGATACAGATTGTGATGTTGCGGTGTGGGATGTGGATGTTGTTGGTGGTGGTGGTGATGGTACTGTTGGTGTTGCTGATGGTGGTACTGTTTATGCTGCTGGTGCTGCTACTGGTGTTTGTAACCTTTGCACCATATTCTCCAAAGCCACTACCCGAGCGCGAAGTTCATTGACTTCTTCTATTACACCGGGGTGATTGTTGGTTCGGACGAGCGGATAATTAAAATCTAGAATTTGGTGTAGTATGTAATCGTGACTAGATACTCTAGAAATAAGAGAGAAAATGGTGTTTCGGATAGGTTCGCCGGTAAGTGCTTCAGGTTCTTCGTCAAGAGGGCAATGTGGTGGATGGAAGGGATCACCTTCTTCTTGTCTCCAATGATTAAGGAGGCTACGAACCCATCCCCAATTCATCCAGAATAGATGATGACTAATTGGTTGATCCATTCCGGTCACACTGCTTTCGGAACTTGAGTGGGATTCCATTTCGGAATCCGAGGGACTTGAACTAATGACGAATTCCATTTCGTACGATTGAATAAAGAATTTTTCGATATGAAATGATTTTCCGGCTATCGGGTGGTATTCTAATTATATAGAGCAAAAGGTTTCGTAGATTACGGAGGAATTTACGAAATATATCAGGCAAAGTTTACAGTAACAGATACGCTAAGATATGAATTAGCAGAAACGCTAAGATATGAATTTTGTCTATACACTATTCATGCAATCAATGCAATAAGATGTGTCTAGACTAAGAATGATAAGCAGGTAATTTCCGACAAGAATGATGAGCAAAACTTTTGACATGCAGACACAGTCGAAGTCCAGACTCACTAATGCATCCTAACGACTATCAGTTAGACACACTAATGCAGACCTGGTTCGCTAAGACCACCGCTCTGATACCAACTGAAAGGACCCGTTCATATACATTATAAACGATTCACAATAGTTGATTACATCGCGAGGTATTTGACCTCTATATGATACATTTTACAAACATTGCATTCGTTTTTAAAAGACAAACTTTCTTTACAACGAAAGTTGACGGCATGCACACTATTTCATAATACATCTAACTATAATTGGCTTAATAATAATCTTGATGAACTCAATGACTCGAATGCAACGTCTTTCAAAATATACCATGAATGACTCCAAGTAATATCCTTAAAATGAGCTAATGCACAGCGGAAGATTTCTTTAATACCTGAGAATAAACATGCTTTAAAGTGTCAACCAAAAGGTTGGTGAGTTCATAGGTTTATCATAACAATGATTTTAATATATTAATAGACCACAAGATTTCCGTTTATAAATATACGTACACTCGCAAGTGTATAAAAGTATTCTATAAGTTGTAGGCACCCGGTAACAAGCCTTAACGTTCATGTTTTACCCTCTGAAGTACACCAGATCAGGTGTGTTTAAAATAACCTCGAAGTACTAAAGCATCCCATAGTCAGGATGGGTTTTGTCAGGCCCAATAGATCTATCTTTAGGATTCGCGCCTACCGTACATAGACAAGTAGTTTAATGTTACCAAGCTAAGGGTATATTTTTGGTTTAAACCCACATAGAATTAGTTTTAGTACTTGTGCCTATTTCGTAAAACATTTATAAAACAGCGCATGTATTCTCAGCCCAAAAATATATATAAAAAGGGTGTAATGAAACTCACAATACTGTATTTCGTAGTAAAAATACATATAACGTCATTTAACAAGTGCAAGGTTGGCCTCAGATTCACGAACGTATCAATATTGACATTCAATATTGCAGGAAAGTACGTAGACGCAATGGAGATGATAAACACTAGATTGACCTCACGAGCATACCCATGAACCATACCCATCACCTCCATAGCTATAACCCATAATTTCCTTAGCTTCGACTCATTCAAAAAAAACTATTTTGAAATCACTCGGACAGCACTCCGTCGTAATATTTTATGTATACTAATAATATATTGAAATAATACAGAGCAAATATATATATATATATATATATATATATATATATATATATATATATATATATATATATATATATATATATATATATATATATATCGATTGAGAGAGTTTAGATAAATATATTTTCAAGTTTCTATGAAATAATGAAACCTATTGAATTCTATTTATAATAGAAGTATGAATTATTAAAGTATGAATTACTAAGTGAATTATTAAAGTATGAATTATTAAAGTGAATTATTAAAGTATGAATTATTAAAGTGAATTATTAAAGTATGAATTATTAAAATAAATTATTAAAGTATGAATTATTAAAGTGAATTATTAAAGTATGAATTATTAAAGTGAATTATTAAAGTTAAAGTAAAGTAAAAGTAAAGTAAAGGTAAAGTTAAAGTATAGTAAAAGTATAAAAACTATGTATGTATTATACGCGTATAAATATATAATATTAATTTAAATCGTTATATATATTTAATGAAATAAAATATAAATATCGTTATATTTATTATACTGGTTAAGTAATGATTTGTCAAAAGTGATTCTAGATATTTATAAAAGTTATATACGTTTTAATAATAAAGTTCTTTTTAAACTGAAAGCGTCTTTGTACGTTTGAAAATAGATTAATAGAATATTATGGAAACCAATTCTCCACTAACTTTTGTCTAACTTTCGTAAATGACACTTTTTGTTTTTATTTATAAATAGCTTTACAAATTATTCTGAATATCGTTAAGAGGAATAGATTTTCTCAAATCATAGTGGACCTCTCAACAGAGACTTGTAATCATAATTCAATTTTTCTGATAATTCAATCATTTAATATATATTTTTTTTAATTTCGTCAAAAATCATATTGAAACAAATACGTTCGTGTAAAGTATTATACGTTTAATACTTTATTAATATTCTCAAGTTATAATATATATATACATATACATATCTATTTATATATAACGGTTCGTGAATCGTCAGAATTTGGTCGAGGTTATAATGAATGTATGAACACAGTTTAAAATTCTTGAGATTTAACTTAACAAACTTTGCTTATCGTGTCGGAATAATATAAAGATTAAAGTTTAAATTTGGTCAGAAATTTCCGGGTCGTCACAGAAGTTGACAATGAAGTTAATCACAATTTCGATAACACAGCTAACTAAGTGTGGGGAGAATCAAGTCTTTAAAGGATAATATATATTTCTGTTAGAGTTAGATTTTCTATTTTCGTGTAGTTCTCGAAAATGGAACCCGAATGGTCTTTCCCTAGCAGTCCCTAAAGAACTAGTCTTCTCCCCCCATTCTGAATTTTTATTTTTTTAGGTTTTTACGAAATGAAGACTGCCTGTGAACTAAACCATGGTCTAATGCTACACGCTTTGATCACTTAACGTAATAATGACACACTACCGAGTGAAATAGTATCAGTAATCAGAGAAAGATTGGACTGAGTAAGAAAAGAATCCAGATGTGAAGATAATAAGTTACAATTTGGTAAAGGAAAATCAAAATCCGCAGCAAAAAGAAGAGCACGACACCTTGAAAGATGTCACAAATGCGAAAAATGGTCACATGGAGGTAAATGTTCAAATAATCAAACCTATTCAAACACCAAATTTTTTACTTTATGCAGAGACGGACCGTTCATATGTTTAGAAGAAAAAACACTGAATGCTCGAGGTTACGCCTATGTAGCCATGGAAAACCAATTAAACCGACTATCTTATGAATGGGATAGATCATATAACTAAGAATACTATCTCACAGGTAAGTCTGTACAGTTTTTTTTTTTTTTTTTTTTTTACCTTTTGATAATAAACGCTAATTTGTTCGCTATAAAGTATTAAATTGGTATTGAATAAAATTAGGTTTGGCGACCGAAATTATTGATATCATACAAAAATTTATTACATCACTGCGAAATTTAACGTTTATTCTTAAGGTATAAATATCTTTAATCAATCAACCCAAAATATTTCAAAAATTTGTCATGAGTTAAATTAGGTCTTGGAACCGAAATTACTTTACCAAAAAGAGGGGCGCATATTTTTGATAATATTTGATTGATTAAAGTGGGATAAAAAGCCAAAAAGATTTTTAATTTTATTTTTACCATGTTTTTAAAATTAATATATAAATCTTAAATTAATATTGTAAACTTTGTAAAAACAATATATTTAAAATTGTAAATATTTGAAAAATTAATATAAGTTTGGTGTGAATTTATAATATGAATTTTTAAATTAAGTTTGGTGTGAATTTTTAATTTTTAAAATATGAATTTTTAATTTTATGCATTTCAAATTTTAAGTTTAGTGTGAATTTTTAATATTAATTTTGAATTTTATGTATTTTTAATTTAAGTTGGTGTGAATTTAAAAACAAAAATTTACTTTATTTCGCTAAGTTAAAAATATGATTTTTAAAATTCGTCGTAAGTTGAAGACTAGGTCTTTGAACCGAAATTGCTTTACCCGAGGGAGGGACGAGAACTTTTATTATCATTATTTTTAATCTTATTGAATTAAAGTATGCCAAAAAAAAAAAACCCAAAAATCTAAGCTTTTAAAACAATCGCTTGAAAAAGACAAATTTTAAAATTTTGTCGAAGGACGGACTAGGACATCGATCCGAAACGAACTCGTCCTAAAACAAAGGGAAACAAAATTTTAAAATTAATTACTTAATTGTTTCATAAGTTAAGATTATATAAAAAAAAATACAAACCCCGCGACTCGCGGAGTTTGAAGGGTAAAAACCCCGCGACTCGCGGAGGAACCGAATTACAGAAAAAAATAAAGGAGCTGGAACAGCTCAGTCCACACAACACCCACAAAACAAACTGCGAAAATAACCCGAAAAAACCCAAAAAATACACACCAAATTCACAATTTTTGACCGTTAATCATCAAATCTTTTACTAAAATCATGTTGAGAAGGATGCTATCAAGGAATTACTCAAGAAAAACGACTGAAAGGGGTGAATCTTCATCCCAAGCTCGCAATGCTCCTCCTAAGAATGCGGACCAACAGGAGGTGGATAACTACTACAAGCAAGATATACCTCATCCAGTAATGACATTTTCTGATATGCACTTGGAAGATTTGCACCCGAACCTGAGATTTGACAGACTTTGGATAGATTATCCAAAATACCAAAGGGGTTTGCATACTCTTCATTCTAAAGCTGTTGAGGTACCTAGGGTCATAGAATGGGGACCATTAGAAGCTGTAGAATTGGCCGGGCCAATTAGGGAATTACTTGCACAGAGGTATGGTAATTCTACTTTTAACGATTGGGTACGGTTATTCAACATGCGTAGACCTGTATATAAAGTATGGTGTGAAGAATTATTGTGTAGTATAGAATTAAATGATCGGGTAGCTAGTTTAACTGATCGATCTTTTCTTAGATTTTTGTTAGGAGGTTCGATGCGCTACATATCTTTACTAGACATGGCTCAGGCTTTACGTATATATACGCCTGAGGAGTTAGCATCTGCCAATTGTAGAGGGTTGATACTAAATGGTAGAAAGATAGACGAAAATTTTGATATGCATGGTGTATGGAGTCAAATGACTAGCCATCACCGATTCAAAGGGGGAAATTACTCTTATTTGGATATAGATAGAGCTGAATTAAGAGTAATTCATAGGTTTTTAGCTAATTCGATTACACAAAGAGGTAAGAATAAGGAAAAGGTAAATGAACAGGATTTGTTTTACCATATGTGTATTCGAGACCCACAAAGCGCTGTAAGTATACCTTATTGTGTGGGTTATTATTTATCAGCTATGGTTAGGGGAATGAGACCACATAGCATAATAGGAGGTGGTATATTTATTACTTTGATTGCTGAATATCTCGGTGTGGATGTAAGTCGGGGGGGATTACTAATCGAAGAACCAGAACCCCGAGATACAATAGGTTTAAATTTATACCATGGTGCGAAAGTTTTGAAGAGGCGAAATAACGCCGCAGCACAATATAATGGTAGACATCCACAGGTTGAGAGAAACCAACGGCAAGTTAATGTAGGAGGGGGAAATGAAATGGCAGAAATGCAAAGGTTTATAGCTTCACAAGAGTATGAAAATGCTAGACATAGAGCATTTGAAGATTGGCAAGTTCATCAAAACCAAATCATAGCTTATTGCCAACATATAGGTAGAAACTATATTCCTACTCCATCGCCCATATTCCCTCCCTGGTCTATAGAGATTCAACCACCGTATCCTACGTATAACCCAGCCGAAGCATTTTATAGCACCTATGGTTATGCATGGAACCCCTACTGGTATCAGTATCATCCTTAGTCTACTTAGTTTTATTTATTTTGTAATTTGTAATGTTGATACGTTTAATACTTATGTTAATATTGTAATAGTTTTTATAATTTTCTAACTTTTATTCTTAGATTTTAATAATTTTTGAATGTGGGGTAATATACCAAACTTCAAAAATATGTATATATGTTTGCAGTTTATCTTATGTACACAACAGGGTAAAACAACGCATTTTCAAAGACTGGCATTAAGTTCAGCAAAAGCAACTAATTTTGACGACAAGATGCAAAATATATGTGAAATAACAACAAGACGGAATGAACAAATGATGTGCACCATTTATCATTCAGAAAACAAACGCCAATATATTTGGAAACTTTGGTAAAATTTAATCATTTCTACGCTAATCACCCTCAATAATTTAAATTGTTACTGATTTCTTGCAAATGAGGGCATTGCAAGATCTTAAGTGTGGGAAGGGGTTAAATTCTTTCGGATTTTAAAATTTTTTGATCTTAAACACCTGGTTACCATTAAAAATGCTAGTAAAAGCAGTAGTTGTATTAGAATCTAGTGCTCTCTGATAATAAAGAACAGCCCTAGTCTTATATACTGACTACCCACTTCTAGTAAAATTTTCAAAATTTCCAATTAAATGAACTCAAAATCATATTTATACATATTTATGAACGATAAAACTAGGTGTTAACACCGAAATTATTGTTACCTCGGAAAGGACATAAATTGATAAACAAATCAAAATGTTAGAATTCATTTAAGAATGGAATAGAGGAGAACAAAAAGGAAAAATAAAAGCCAAGTGTGGGAAAATTCTCCAAGTTATTCAAAACATATATCACATATTTTTGTACAAATAACTGAAAATACTTTTGCTTTGGACTAAACTAAAAAGTTTTACCTGATTTACTGTAAGAAAGATGGATCTACACGATGAATCAATTCCATCACTAAAAGGAAGTAAAGTCTTCCGAAAAAGACACGCGCTTCTTGATTTAGGTCATGAAGTTGTCGTCCAGACCAGCTGTAGGTTGACGAAAAATCTAGAAAAGTCATCACTAAAATCAGCAGGAAATCCACGGACCTCAGCATCAAACAGGGTCGCCAAGTGGTCAAATTTATCCTAACCATGAGAAGGATTTATCTCGTACAATGGGGGGGACACCGTGAAAATTAGCTTGATAAGACTAATGAATCAGATCCCCAGAAAGGATAATCTCCTTAAAGATTAAAAATCAGCTTTTAAGACTGATATTACTCAATCCTTGAGATTGACCTTAAAGATTGAGAATTCAAACTTATGGAATTTAATGATATCTAAACTCGAGCTTGAACGAGAAAATATTTTGATCAAAATTATAAACCGATTTGTTTTCTGAAAACCCATTTTCAATGCGTTCATTACCATTGAACGTAAAATCCTAGGAATTCACCTGGAATTCATTAGGTCACCTGAACTAAATCGGGTGTCAACCGTAAGAACGGTGGTTGCATAGTGGTCAAAGACAGGACCTTGTGCCAAACCTACAAATTATAAGGGTGAGCTTTACTATTGCTCCTACCAAGGATAGTAATTGCGTCCGACACGTTATAGACCATAATTAAAAGCATGTCAGGGGACATTGCCTTAACAGTTGCTTGTTCAACGCTTTCCTTTACAACCGGACGGTAGTTTATCGAAAGGTAATATACGGAGCAAGTAAACTGGACGTGTTGCTTTCCTAATACAAGGTTAGAAAGTGGGTGACACAAAACCGCAAGTTTTGAGCTAAAATTTTCAAATCTGAAACCCACCAAACCCACAAAAATATTTTGCGAACACCGGTGAAGGGTTATTCCGGAAAACTTATCTAGGGTAAAAGCTAGATTGAATTTTCAAAGATCAAATGTTTTCATAAAGATCCAATTTCCTTAATGGATCTAAATTTTTATATAGTCATGTGGGACTGTAAACCACAACGTTACTACCATTGTTTATACCGCCGTAAAGAAATCACTGATGTACAAAGTGTGAAGAATAAAGAAGTGATTCTAGTATTTCAAGACTATATTGCTTGAGGACAAGCAACGCTCAAGTGTGGGAATATTTGATAATGCTAAAAACGAACATATATTTCATAGCATTATTCCTCAAGAAAGACAAGCTTTTAGTTACAATTGTTCTATTTACAAGTGATATTCGTTTAAATAATAAAAGGTGAAGACAAAAGACAGATTCGATGAATTGAAGACGCAAAGGTCCAAAAAGCTCAAAAGTACAAAGTACAATCAAAGAGGTTCCAAATATTGATGAGAAACGTCTCGAAATTACAAGAGTACAAGATTCAAAAACGCAAAGTACAAAATATAAAATTGTACGCAAGGACGTTCGAAAATCTGGAATCGGGACATGAGTCAACTCTCAACGCGCAACGCAACGGTGCAAAAATTACAAGTCAACTATGCACATAAATAAAATATAATATATAAATAATTCTTAAAAATTATATATATATATTATATTATTATTTAATAACGTCGACAAGCAAAGATCCAAAATCATGTGAGCTGGATTTTCAAACTCCACGACTCACGAAGTTTGCAGGCTTAAAACTCCACGACTCGCGGAGCTGTCAGAAATCAAAACGCCTATAAAAGGCCATGCATTCTGCCGAGTAAAAATATAAATAATAATAATAATACTCTGTAATAAATAAATAAATAATAAATATATATATATATAATATATATAGTATAGGGTAGTTTTATATTAAATTAGTTCGGGTTATGTAAAAGTTATTTTTACGGGTTTTTGAAGTCGAAATTCTGTCCGTGTAACACTACGCGATAAATACTCAATGTAAGTTATGTTCTCCTTTTTAAATTAATGTCTCGTACTTAAGTTATTATTATGCTTATTTGAGCCAAAGTAATTGTGACGACCCGGAAATTTCCGACCAAATTTAAACTTTAATCTTTATATTATTCAGACACGATAAGCAAAGTTTGTTAAGTTAAATCTCAAGAATTTTAAACTGTGTTCATACATTCATTATAACCTCGACCAAATTCCGACGATTCACGAACCGTTATATATAAATAGATATGTATATGTATATGTATATATATATTATAACTTGAGAATATTAATAAAGTATTAAACGTATAATACTTTACACAAACGTATTTGTTTCAATATGATTTTCGACGAAAAAAATATATTAAATGATTGAATTATCAGAAACATTGAATTATGATTACAAGTCTCTGTTGAGAGGTCCACTATGATTTGAGAAAATCTATTCCTCTTAACGATATTCAGAATAATTTGTAAAGCTATTTATAAATAAAAACAAAAAGTGTCATTTACGAAAGTTAGACAAAAGTTAGTGGAGAATTGATTTCCATAATATTCTATTAATCTATTTTCAAACGTACAAAGACGTTTTCAGTTTAAAAAGAACTTTATTATTAAAACGTATATAACTTTTATAAATATCTAGAATCACTTTTGACAACTCATTACTTAACCAGTATAATAAATATAACGATATTTATATTTTATTTCATTAAATATATATAACGATTTAAATTAATATTATATATATTTATACGCGTATTATACATACACAGTTTTTTATACTTTTACTATACTTTAACTTTAACTTTACTTTACTTTTACTTTACTTTAACTTTAATAATTCACTTTAATAATTCATACTTTAATAATTCACTTTAATAATTCATACTTTAATAATTCACTTTAATAATTCATACTTTAATAATTCACTTTATAATTCAAAAATCTATTATAATTAGAATTTAATAGGTTTCATTATTTCATAGAAACTTGAAAATGTATTTCTCTAAACTCTCTCAATTGATATATATATATATATATATATATATATATATATATATATATATATATATATATATATATATATATATATATATATATATATATATTGAAAGGACCCGTTCATATACATTATAAACGATTCACAATAGTTGATTACATCGCAAGGTATTTGACCTCTATATGATACATTTTACAAACATTGCATTCGTTTTTAAAAGACAAACTTTCTTTACAACGAAAGTTGACGGCATACACACCATTTCATAATACATCCAACTATAATTGGCTTAATAATAATCTTGATGAACTCAATGACTCGAATGCAACGTCTTTCAAAATATGCCATGAATGACTCCAAGTAATATCTTTAAAATGAGCTAATGCACAGCGGAAGATTTCTTTAATACCTGAGAATAAACATGCTTTAAAGTATCAACCAAAGGTTGGTGAGTTCATAGGTTTATCATAACAATCATTTCAATATATTAATAGACCACAAGATTTCCGTTTATAAATATATGTACACTCGCAAGTGTATAAAAGTATTCTATAAGTTGTAGGCACCCGGTAACAAGCCTTAACGTTCATGTTTTACCCTCTGAAGTACACCAGATCAGGTGTGTTTAAAATAACCTCGAAGTACTAAAGCATCCCATAGTCAGGATGGGGTTTGTCAGACCCAATAGATCTATCTTTAGGATTCGCGCCTACCGTACATAGACAAGTAGTTTAATGTTACCAAGCTAAGGGTATATTTCTGGTTTAAACCCACATAGAATTAGTTTTAGTACTTGTGCCTATTTCGTAAAACATTTATAAATCAGCGCATGTATTCTCAGCCCAAAAATATATATAAAAAGGGAGCAAATGAAACTCACCATACTGTATTTCGTAGTAAAAATACATATAAAGTCATTTAACAAGTGCAAGGTTGGCCTCGGATTCACGAACCTATATTAATTATATATATTTATATGTTGGTCAATATTTGTCTAACAATTTTTGGTCAAGTCATAGTGTACCACAATCCTAATGCTCGAGACTAATATGCAAAAGTCAACAAAAGTCAACTTAACCTAAAATGACTTCTAAAATTTATACGTGTTTATTATATAACTTAACTATAGTCATTTTATATATTTAAATATATTTATTAGATTTTATAATAATAAAAGTCATTTATTAATAAAAATTTATATTAACGTTTATATATGATAAAATATACTTTTATATATCTTAAGTAGTAAAATTTATAAAGTTCACTTAATATCATAAAACTATAGTGGTAAGTATTATTAATGTAATTATATTACGCGTGGTGAAAAATATCTTTGTATCTCCTATTTATTTGATAAAATAATATTGATCAAAATAATAATAAGTAAAAGTTGTATTATTTTGTAATAATAATTATTATTATTCTATAAAAAAAATAACAATATTTATATTTACTAAAAATGTTATTATGATAAAATGATAATACTAACATAATAGTAATAATGATATTTTATAATAACAATGATATTTCTATTAAAATAATAACGACGATAGTAATAATAATCATTTTAACAATAATACTAAAAT